>NC_057811.1:100195457-100220215 GCF_018294505.1 Triticum aestivum | reverse complement strand
GGCGCGGACTGGCGGTGGGTAGTGTTTTTGGGGCGGGCGGGGCGGCGCACCGCCGGCCGCGGGCGGCGGGGGGCTGTTGTTTGGCCGGTGGTGGCTGGCGGCTCAGGGGGGTGGAGGTTGAAGTTGAACCGCAGGCCCTTGATTTCGTATCCAACGGCTGCAAAATCGACTGACCAGAGATGAAAAAGTCAGTCGACCGACGTGTAGCCTCACCTTGCTAGTGCGTTCAGTTTCGAGAGCAAAATTCCATTTCGACAGTAAAATTCAGTTTCGACAGTTAAGTTCAGTTTCGAAAGTTACGTTCAGTTTCGACAGTTAAGTTCAGAGATGAGGGGCTGATGTACTTTACATCTAGAACTTTGTGGTTATGTATTTTACGTCATGTATTGGAGATGCTATTAGAATTCCACTCAGGTTAACGTTGTTCGTTGTCTCTATTGTCCTGCTTCAGCCTCGGCATCGTACAACTCACCGGAGCTGCTCCAACGACGAAACCCTCCATAACAGCGGAGCAGTACCTCGGGCTCCAGCTCCAAACGCCTAAGATCTTCTTCCCCTCCTCCGATAGCAAAGTTAGCCGGAGCATCCTCACCGGCCAACCCAATCACACTGAGATTGACATGGCTTCGCCAAAGAGGTTGTACACTTGTTGCATCTCTTTTTTACTCTACATGTTATATATATTGTCCACTGAGCACACGGATTTGTTCCTTTAGTGTCTCCTTGAAAGAAAAAACGTAGGAATTTTAATTTTCACTTGTCCTCCTTTTCAAATTCCTATTCATGAAGCACAAGAATAAGAGATAGTAGCATAATAGCATTATAACCGTACATTTTCTTATGGTTTGACTTAATATCACCATGCTTCTTTGCATCCTGTGATCTTCCAATTGTTGTGAATCAAACACCCAGATTGGCAGAAATCATGTGTTTTTGAATTCTCTATTTTGCACGTGCATTCCTATCCTATTCATGTCTATTTCCTATCCCTGCATTGTTGGAATCCTCCAATTCAAACGAGCCCTTACAGAATTACTTCTCTTACAGATAGTTGTCAAAGAAAATCTTGCGTGGTTTGTCCCACTCCTGCTGCGCCGTCATCCACCCCAGCTCAGCTGCTCCAACGACAGAAGGGTCCAGCACAGCAGGGATCCGGCCTCCAGACTGTCTTTCGCCGCCTCAGATCTTCTTCCCTGCCGCTGGCAGCCATGAAAACTGCATTACCATCATCAACCGAGCAGATGACCTCGAGGACTACACGGGTCCGCAAGAGAGGTCGCACTCTTTCGTGTGCTTACGTTATGCATCGCTTAATATTACATGCTACTTTATCGTCCTGTTCACCGATTAGACTCTAAGTCAGCTCCAAACTAATGGTCAAACTTGAGTTTTTCAATGGTTGTGGGGTACATATCGGGGCCGCTATCAATAGTATCTATCTACTATCTGGTTAATCTCCGGTGTCTACTATGAGTTTCATGTTGGGTGGGAAACAAATAGTAAAGAAGCCATTATCTGTATTTTTTAACTGAAGCCATTATCTGCCTGCTATTATTGGTTTTGGGTCTATCCACAGGTTGCTACCATCACTCTGGATTTCTGCATGCACTCCTTACATAATCTCACTATGTTTTATTCCTATGCATGACAGTTATTGTAAACAATGGAACTGAACATGTAGAGCAAAAGAGACGAGCCTTGCGTGGCAATAAAATTTCATGCAGACGTCGCTCCATGGTAGGCGCAAAGGCAGCCCCCCTCCACGCATTTCGGATTGTAATCGAGAGGAAGATATCTGTTCTGAGGGGGATTCAGAAGGAGAAGACAACTCCTATTTACTCCCTGAGGTCTTCGCTCTAACTTGGCATGCTGATGTTGGTTATATCATGCATATGGTGTCTTGCATTGCTTACTTTATACATCAAATATGTCATCTGCTTAGTTTAGACATCCTTTGTGCGAATGCCATCTGTTTAGTTTATTCATCGTTTATGTGAATTATGCAACGCCATCTTGTTTAGCCAGGCATCATATATGTGAATTTTGCAATGCCATCCTGCTTAGCCAGTCATCTTATATGTAAATTATATCAGGCCATCCTTTTTTTGTTACATATTACATTTGTCAACAATGTTAGTACATTCAACTGCTCTTCGTGTGCATCAGCCATTTGACACGGTGATGGCAAATTCTGGAGTGAAAACAAGGTCTTCAGAGCAGACTATGCTATCTGACGAAGCGCATATCTCGCTGGTTACGGATAGCTCCTCACAGGAGGATTCAGAGACAGATGACCAGTCCTATCCCCCCCCCCCGAGGTGTATGCTCTAACTTGACAGGGTTATGTTGCTCATATCGTGCGTATGGTGTCTCGCATTTCTATGTCATTTGATTAGTTTAGACATGCTTTGTGTGAATGCCACCCGTTCAGTGTCTAATTACCATATATGTGAATTATGCATTGCCATCTTGTTGCAAGACATTATATATGTGAATTATACAATGTTATCTTGTTGCAAAGGCATTATATATGTGAATTATGCAATGCCATGTTGTTTAGCCACATCATGTATGTGAATTATATCATGCTATCATTTTTTTGTATTACGTGTTCCATTTGTCGACAACGTTTGTATATTCAACTACTCTTCCTGTGCATCAGCCACTTGAAGCGGTGATGGAAGTATCTAGAGTGAAAACAAGGTATTCAGAGCAGACAATGCTACCTGCTGAAGCAGACATCTTGCTGGTTACAGAGAGCTCCTCAGAGGAGGATTCAGAGACTGATGACCAGTCCTATTTCCCCCTGAGGTCTATGCTCAAACTTGGCAGGGTTATATTACCCATGTCATGCATGTTGTCTTGCATTGCTTAGTTTTTACATCATATATAGATTGCCATCTGCTTACTTGCTTACTATATAAATCATATATTTGAATTATATCATGCCATCATGTTTACATAGTACATACACATCATCTATCTGAATTATGGCATGGCAACCCATTTAATAAAGACATCATATAGTTATATCATCTCATCCTGTTTAGTGTTTACAGTCATCATATTTTGAATTATGGCATTCTATCCGTGAATGTATGTGTGGCATGCCAACCTATTTAATAAACACATTATATAGTTATGTCATGTCATCCTGTTTACATAGTCTCATATTTTGAACTATGTCTTTCCATCTTTTTTAGTTAGCCATCATAATGTGAAATTGTGTCATGCTATCCTGTTTAGTTAGCCATCATATATGTGAAATTGCGTCATGCTATCCTGTTTGGTTAGACAACATAAATATGAATTATTTCATGCCCTCTTTTATTCCCCACTATCCATTGCACCTGTCTATCATACAATGTCTATACTTTCAATTACTTTTCTTGTTTATCAACCATTTGAATTGGAGAGCGTGATGGAAGTATCTAAGGGAGTAACAACACGGTCTTCAGAAAAGATAGTGCTACCAGTTGATGCAGATAGAACCACGGTTGTACTTGCCCAAGGACCAGATCCACCACACATAACCCAGACTCTCGCAGATTGTACCCATACCCAGTTGGACAGAGAACCAGCTACACCCCTTCTAACCCCAACCCCGGCAGATAGTAACCCAGCTCCAGTTGACACAGCACCGTCTCCACCACAGAGCACCCAAACACGAGCAGTTAGTAAGGGAACTGCAGTGCCCAAAGCACGAGGACCACCACTCCGAATCCCAACTCAACGCTTACAGGAGAAGAAGATTTGTTCTCAGGTCAGGTTCTGTAGCTATGGTTCATACTCCTTTGCTCTTGCATTACTGTATTTACTCATACCAACTATTTTCAAATTTGAAGGATGGAATTGAAACACCAATGGCGAAACAGGTATGTTTTAAACCTGTTTCTTTAACTGGTTTGCTGTTGTAACCTGCTCTATGTTGATTTCAGTTTCAATTGAATAAACAGTTATGTTCTCATGTCATGCACATTACAAGTGTTGTTATTGCTCTATAGTTACCCACACTTATATTCTGTCTATTCTGCTTTGTCTTGAACAAATATTATTTGAACTGTGTCTCTATCTTGATTTGGCAACAAAAACTATAATGATATAGACCATAAAGTGACCATGGTACATAGATATATGTTTGTTTCATGCTGTTATCCTGTCCACTTTACTACTGAACTCATTTACCAAAATGAGTTTCATATACAACATGGTAAACATGTGATGTGTCTGCTTGTTTCTCTTTTAGAATGCGGACAAAATATTGGAGAACAGTACCGCGTTATCCAATGGTAAAGGAAGTAATGCAGATAAGGTTCAAGATAGTGAGACATCCCTGTTGGTCTCCAAGAAAGCTGATAAAAACTATCTTGACGACAGTGAGGGAACCCAAAAGTCCTGTCTTGATGTAGTGTTCGAGTTACTGGCCACTACTGCTGGCACAAGCTCTTCGAACTCGCTGTCTGAATTAGTTCGTCTTCTTGAGTCTCAACTTCAAGTTGAAAGACATCGATCATATGTGCTGCGACAGGAAGCTGAAGGACCGAGGAAGTCCCTGCAGAATTCAGATGCATATTTTTTGGTGCAACAACAAGCGCTGGAGGATTTAAGCGCCAAATAAGAGAAAGTTAATAAGCTTGCTAAGCATCTTGCCAGCATTATGGGTACCCATGATATTGTTTCTTGAGATCTTCTGAAGTGGTTTCAGTTCTGGATTTGTTTTGCTGCGGCGTTTATTTGCGCTGGTCGCCAACTTTGACAACCAGTGTATATGATATGCTGCTTTGTTCCCTATATTTGCACTGGTGGCGAACTTTGATGCCCAGTGGATGTAATATGTGTAATAGCCGTGATAGCCTAGCGTTAGTTGCTTGCTTATTTATTTCCTTGTTGTCTTGTTTATTTGTTTGCTTGTAGTCATTGCAGTTCTTTTTCCGCGGTTAGCTAGTGGCTGCAATAACCTATTTTTTAAAACTAGGCCACAATAACCATGGGCTAATATTTACTGTAGTGACACTGGGCCTCCTACTGGCCATAGAAACAGTGGGCCTTCTACGGGCCATAGAAACAATGGGCCTTCTACGGGCCGTAGAAACAATGGGCCTTCTACGGGCCGTAGAAACAATGGGCCTTCTGCGGGCCGTATCATCAATGGGCCTTATACGGGCCGTATGATCGAATGTCCAAACATGGTCCAAACAGACCGCACTATGGCCGTAAATGGGCTAGAGTTGGAATCGTCCGTTCATGGGCCGACCATAACGGGCCATCGTTAATAGGCCGTATTTGGTGATGCTATGAAAATGGCCCAACAGACTAATGGTCCACAAACGGGCCGACTGTAACGACGGGCTGAATTTGGCCCACAAGCAGAAAATGACAGTAACGGGCCGTAAGTAACCGAATGCTGCAAATGAGCCCAAGAATAAATGGGCCCTCAGAAGGCCAAAAGTTAACTTGGGCTGGAAACGACCCAACGAAATAACGGGCCGTTAATGGGTATAAAGTGATACACTGTTCATTACAGGCCAGTTTCACCACGGGCCGTTAATGGGTGTAAAGTAATACACTGTTCATTACGGGCCAGTTTCAGCACGGGCAGCTAATGGGCCAAGAGTTACAAAGGGCCTCATATGGGCCGAAAGATGTCATGGGCTATACATGGGCCAGAAGTGAAAATGGGCTGGAATCATATTGGATGGCCCAGATGATGCTACTGGGCCTAATTCGGATAGGGCGTAACGGGCCTTGGGTTAGCGGGCTGTAAATGGGCTATATGCGAACATGTCGTTAACAGGCTTTCCATGGGCCGGCCCGCCAGCTTTTGGCCAAGTCAAACGGGCCGGCCTTTTCACAGGAATGGGCCACTGTTGGGCCGTGCCACGTGTCAACGTATCATAGGCGCCTTCTGTCCAGTGAGTGGATGACATCTGTCCCAACGATGAGCCGACACGTGTTTCCTCTAGCCAATGATGATTTTACACGTGGAAAATCCCCATTGGTCGGGGCTGTTAACGGGTTATCGGATCCAAAACCTGACCCGATAGCTTAACGGCGTTCCGTTACGGTGGATGCCACGTGTCGGTCACCCTTGACGAAAGCACTTCTGTGACGCGCGATTTATCGTCATGGAAGTGGACACTTCCGTGATGATAATTTTGGTAATGTCATGGAACACTTCTACGACAACACAGGTATGACTATCTTGATTCTGTCATAAATTTGTCATGGATGTACATGCATGACAAAAAACGCGACCTACTGTGACAAACACGTATCATCACGGAAGTGTATTTTTTTGTAGTGATATCTCCGCTCCTCGTGAGCCTGCCTGGCTAGGCTACTCCAGAGGAGGTCTTGCGTTGTCCGCCTCGTGAGGCTTGGACCCTCGCGAGGGTCTTGGATGCCTTGTTGACGAAGATGGGCCATACGGCCTACCGGCTTAGCCACGCTGTGGGCCGCAGGCAGGCAAGTCTGGGGACCCCCGTTCCCTGAACATCGACAGTAGCCCCCGGGCCCAAGGTGCGCTCGGGCTTGGCTTCGCGGCGAAGCCAAGGGTCAAGTTCGGAGCACCGCGGGCCCCAAAAGCCTGCGGCCTCGGTTGACGCGTGGCGGTTGATTGGACGTGGGCGTCTCTGCTTCCCCATGCTGCCTTTGAATCCGCCTAGCTATGCGGCCCCCGCGGCCTACACAGTTATTCCTCCGTCGTCCGCGGCTTGCTTCCTCAATCTCCCTGCTTTCTCGAGACTCTGTTTTCCTTCTCCAATCTGACTTGCGCTCCGCCTTGCTCCATCGCCATGGCGCCGAAACAAGCCGAAAAGGGGAAAAGACCTCTATCTCTGCCTGCTGCGCCTCCGTCCTTTGCGCCGGCGCTCGGCCGGTCTCGGGTGCTCAACGACGAGGCCATGGACAAGGTGCGCCCGATGCTTGCTTCCAGCTTCAACGCCATTCTCGCCCAATGTGGACCTTGCTCCACAGCCAGGACCACATGAGGTTTCAGGAGTTTGGGCTCCTTCTCGGGACGCGGCAGACAGTGCTCAAGGTCCTGACGGGTGTCCCTTTGCCGGCCGAACTGCCTGGGAAGAATTGCTTACTGTACCACTGCAAGAACAAGGATGAATTTGCAAAGAGCATGCCTCCTTTCGATGAGTGGGGGCCGCGGCCGATCGGCCTGGAGGGGCCTCGTGAGAACCCCGTCGTTGTGGTTCCCTTCCTTGCCCCTGGTGATGAGCTCGCCCCAAGCGACGGTGCAGGTGGGCGAGCTTCGGCGGAGGCCGGTGGCTCGAGTGCTGAGGAGCAAGTGCTGAGTGGGGATCCTGGGGCATCGTCCTCAGGAGCCTACCACCCCCCTCCTGAGGTGTCGGTTGCCGAGGAGGCGCAGCGTGCGACTCCCGAGGCCAAGGCTCCAGGAGCCTCGGGAGGTCGTGGTGAAATGGTGTCCGGCTGTTTCCCGCAACCGGGCTCCCCAGAAGATATTCTTCCGAGCTCTTCTTCGGTCCCGCTGCGTGTCGGCCGTCACGTCCAGCGCTTCGGTCGTCTTTGCGTGGACTTCGAGGAGCTCCGCAAGAGGAAAGGATCCCCCAACGGCAGCAACATCTTCGGACCGCTGAAGCGGAGGAAGTACATCGCCGTTGACGTGTAAGTATCGTACCACTGTGGCTCCTTGTGTGCTGTTTTTCATCTCCTGACGTCAGTTCTTCAGGGCTCCTTCCGTCGAGGCGGCTGCGCTTCCTGAGAAATGGCCTCCTCCTTCCTTGACTCCCCCATCGGCCTTGAGCGTTCCTGGTACCGCCCCTGGAGCAGGGTCAGTTGGGAGACCATCTCCGCCTTCACAGCGCGCTGAGCCCGCAGCTTTGTCACTCCTCCCCCACGGTCTGGCGTGGAGCCTGGTGAGCATGCCCAGGACCCCTCCTTTGCTCATAGACAGCAGCTGATTGGCTTCGATCTTCGGCTCCTCTTCATGCAGCGTGCCCCGATCAGCTCGGGCTTCTCGCGAGGACTGGCTGACGTCGGGTGCGGCGCCAGCCCCCAGCCCCCTGCCGGGAGGTGGTGCGCCACTTGGTGCCCCGCCCGCTGCCCCAGAGGTGGAGGACGAGGTGGGCCGAGCGTTCGAGCTCGAGCGCGGGCGGAGCGTAGTTCGTCACGAGCTCTTCCAGGAGGCGATGAGCGCGATGAGTCAACTGGGTGAAGAGCTCGCTGGTGTTGACTCGCGCCTTGAGGCTGAAGGTCTCCGGCTGGTGGAGGAGCAGCGCAAGCTAAAGGTGGCCATCAACCTCGGCCGCCATCAGCGCGATCTTGAGAATGCGAAGGCCGAGGCGTCCCTCAAGATTGCCCATGAAGCCCGCTCGCGAGCCTTGGAAGAGGCTCGCGAGGCTGACTGTCGTCGCAAGGCCGCGGAGAAGCGCGCGTGGGAGCTCCAGGCCTGGAGCGCGTCCCTTGAGCAGCAGGTGGAGGCACGCAGGGCCGCTCTTGCATCACTGAGGGGGACGCCCGCGGAGGACGAGGAGGTCCGGAAGCGCGGCGAGGCGCTGGCCTGGAAGCCATGGAGCGCAGCCTCGAGCTCGAGCGACTGGAGACGAGGGAGCACCAAGTTGCTCAAGCAGAAGATGCCGCCGGGGCTCGCGAGGCCAGAGTCGAGGAGGAGGTGAACCGCCGGGTGGCCAAGGTTCGCGCGGACTTGGAAGGTAAGTACAACCTGAAGCTGAAGCTCGCGGGTACGGAGGATGCGGGCAGGGCCGCAGCCCTCAGGCCCAGGTTGGATGAGGCTGAGAGGCGTGCGGAAGCCACGGCTGCCGCCCTGGTCACGGCGTAGGCGGACCTAGCCTCCGCCCATGCCGAGCTGTGTTCCCTCCGGAGGCGGGTTGATGACGCTGAAGCCGCCGCTCGGCAAAGCACGGAGGAAGTGCTCCAACGACGAACGCTGGAGCGCGAGCATGCCCCTATGCTTCAGGAGCTCCGAAGCAGGGCCAATACTGCCCTGGACCATATCTGCGACGTGGAAGCGCCGACTCCTCACTCGAATGACAACGCCAGCCACCTGACCTTCTTCACCGAGGTTGTGACGTGCCTGGAGGCTCGATCTGCCAGAGCTCGCCAGCTTGTGGAAGAAAGGGGGCGTGGCCTGCTTGAGCGCGCTTTCTCCCGTGTCTTCAGTCACCTTTTGAATTCCAACCCCAACTTTGATTTCGACGCCGCCATCGGCCCCGTACCTACGACTGCCTGGGGTGACCTAGCGCGTTGGGTTGAGGACAATGTGGATGCGTTGGTCAGGGCCTTCACTTCAGAGGATGACGCGGTGGTGGTCGTCGCGGACGAAGGCGACGTGGTTGACGACGGCGACGGGGGCGTCGCCGATAGCGGCGACGATGCTGATGAAGACGACGACGACGCGAGTGACGCATCCGCGGGTGACGCAGCGAGTGACATCTCCGGCTGATCCCTTGTTCTTCTGTCATCTCATCCTGCGCACAAACTCGGGCATGGCCCTTGTAAAACTTGTAAGAGCATTTTGAGAGGGGGAGCCCCTCATGTAAGCAAACTGCAGTTTTTACTTTCCTATGCAATGCGAGTTTGTGTCTTTGTGAGCTCATGAATCCGGGTGCGAGTTCTCTGTCATGGTTTACCTTAGTCAGTGCCATCTTTGAGCTAGGTCGCGACGCGCCGAGTTTTTAAGAACCCTGTGGAGCTCGTCGCCCCGTCAGAAGGGGCCCCACTAGAGGTGAGCACCAGTTGTAGTGCTAGCGCGCGCTTGGCGTGCGCGTGCTTCGCGCAGTCCCGCTCACGAGGGGCTCGTGAGGGGAAGGCAACGGACATGAGTCCCGGACAAAACGAGATCCAGAAGGCAAGAAATTGCTCGAACGAGAAAAGGCTCCCCCCGCGCGCATCGATAAAAACTCAACTTCAACTCAAATCTAGATCCAGAAAGCAAAGCTACAGAGAGAGAGATCCAAAGCAAAAGGCCGCGTCCGACACCTAGTCTAGTCTTCTGGTCTTCAAGTCTTCTCACCAGTGCGGAGCTAAGTGCTGCCACTAGGCGTGGGAGGGAGCCCCAGGGCCTGAGGCCGGCACCCCTGAGACTCCAGGGCGTGTACAGCCCCAACTCATTATTACGTGAGAGTGTCACGGGCGGCGAGCTTCACAGAAACCAGGCCTTCTTCACACGTACCGGCCTTGCTTCATATCGCCAGACGAGGGCCCCGCCTTGCGCCACCCTTGACCTCCTCTGAGTCGACCGGTCACCAGGAGGACACAAAGGAGGGAAAGAGGACGCTAGCGGTTCCCTCGGCGACCACAGGTCCTCTGCCGGGGGAAGGGTTGGCGAGGCCTCCCCGGCAGAGGGCCTACCTCCGGGTGTTGCCTGGCATCGCGCGGCGCGGGGAGGGGCCTTGCTCCTGGCGGCCCCCAGCGTGTTTCCCTTGCTGGAAGGGGTGCTGTCGTGCCAGGGTCGTCGATCGATGCTGCAACCTGATTCATCTGTAGCCCATGGTTAGAGTAAGCCTGTTCCTGAGAAAGTAGCGGTACCCTGTAGTTGCCGTTGCCGGCACGATTGTCGTGGTTCTCCGTTGGTTCTTTGAAAGCTCCGGCTCCCAGCGTCCCTTCTCCCCAATCTTCTCCAACGAACGAGCCGGGGTCGTCCTCTGGTGCGTACTCTTGGTCCATCATGCGGGGAACGTAGGCCTCCGGGGCCGTCACCCCGAACACCTCACCGTAGTGCCCCACGCTCCATGTTGCTCGGCCCAGGGTGGCGTCCTGAGGACGGTAGCGTGGCATCTGGCTGGGGCCATGGGGGGCGATGCTTGCGCTCGTGCTTGTTGCGGGCGGCATGGGGGCGGCGGAGCCCCCTACGCCACTAGCCGTGCTGATGTTGATGAAGCCCCCGGGCGTAGCCGACGGCACGCGGTTGTGGTGAGGCCCGCCATGTGGCCCTGCAGCGGCTTGAGGAGGGAGTCAATAGCAGAAGGGTGGTGCTCCCGACGCCGCCGCGTCCAGCAGCTCAGCAACACGCTCCAGCAGCGTATCCCGGCCGCTCTCCATCAGCCTGCATCGCAGCAGCTCCCTTGCCACCATGAGTGCCGCCCGCATGTTTGCTTGCTCTCGCCGTGAGTGCGGCGCCGTTGCTGCGGCATGACTCGCCGCTCTTGTCGCGGCTCGTACCTGCCGCGGGGTGATGGTGGACGATGCCTGGCCGCGCTGTCCGCGCCCGGGGGGTTTGGCGGCGCTCGCGCCGTCTGGAGTGCGGGGTCGAGATCTTCATGGGCAGGCGACGCTGCCGGGCTGGCCAGGTTGCCCAGCAATCGGAACTGGCCTTTGAGTCGCCGGACATCGTGGCTGTCAGCATCGGCGAGTTGGTTGTCGAGGAAGAAGCTCCGGCGCACCCCTACCTGGCGCGCCAAATGTCGGATGTGGGGTTCCGGCAAACCCTTAAGGTTCGAACACTGGGGTGCGCGTGAAGTCTTTCCCTCCAATCGATCTACGCCTTAGCTCGCTAAGATCTCGCGGACGAACTCGACGACCTCCAACACAGAAAGACACGAGATTTATACTGGTTCGGGCCACCGTTGTGGTGTAATACCCTACTCCAGTGTGGTGGTGGTGGATTGCCTCTTGGGCTGATGATGAACAGTACAAGGGAAGAACAGCCTCGTGAGGTTGAGGTGTTCTTGTGGCTTGGCTCTCGATCGGGTTGGGCCAAGCTCAGATCATGCCGTCCACTGTGGTGGCTAGACCTATTTATAGAGGCCCTGGTCCCCTTCCCAAATATCGAGCGGGAAGGGAGCCAACAACGGTGGGCAAATTTGAAGGGGGACAACTAGTATAAGCTATCCTGACAAAAGCGGTCTTCGCCTGCGGAAAGCTCTGGTGGTGACACCGTCTTGGGCTCCACGATGACCTCCGTCTCGCCGTCCTCCTGGTCTTGGTCTCGTTGCACCAATATAGCAACCTTTGCATGATGCCTCGGTACTCTTCGCATGCGCTGGCCTCCTTAGCACCAAAGAGGAAATAAGGACGCTGCGCGCGCTGGCGCCCGCCTGGTGCCATTCGTCATGGCTCACGTCACGAGAGCCTCGTGAGGTTTGCCCCGCCTTGATATCTCCGCTCCTCGTGAGCCTGCCTGGCTAGGCTACTCCGGAGGAGGTCTTGCGTCGTCCGCCTCGTGAGGCTTGGACCCTCGCGAGGGTCTTGGATGCCTTGTTGACGAAGATGGGCCGTATGGCCTGCCGGCTTAGCCACGCCGTGGGCCGCAGGCAGGCAAGTCTGGGGACCCCCGTTCCCAGAACGCCGACAGCACTAAACTATCAAGTAGTTATCATACCGAGCTTGCCAAACGTTCATAACGTCTGCATCTGCTCCTGCAATAGGCCCGTCGCCTAGCGGTGCATCAAGGACATAATTCTTCTGTGTAGCAGTGAGGATAATCCTCAGATCACAGACCTAGTCCGCATCATTGCTACTATCATCTTTCAACATAGTTTTTCTCTAGGAACATATCAAAAATAAATGGGAGCTACATCGCGAGCTATTGATCTACAACATAGTTATGCAAATACTACCAGGACTAAGTTCATGATAAATTAAAGTTCAATTAATCATATTACTTAAGAACTCCCACTTAGATAGACATCCCTCTAATCATCTAAGTGATCACGTGATCCATATCAACTAAACCATGTCCAATCATCACGTGAGATGGAGTAGTTTTCAACGGTGAACATCACTATGTTGATCATATCTACTATATGATTCACGCTCGACCTTTCGGTCTCAATGTTCTGAGGCCATATCTGGATATGCTAGGCTCGTCAAGTTTAACCCGAGTATTCTGCATGTGCAAAACTGGCTTGCACCCGTTGTATGTGAACGTAGAGCTTATCACACCCGATCATCACGTGGTGTCTCGGCACAACGAACTGTCGCAATGGTGCATACTCAGGGAGAACACTTATACCTTGAAATTTTAGTAAGGGATCATCTTATAAAGCAACCGTCGTACTAAGCAAAATAAGATGCATAAAAGATAAACATCACATGCAATCAAAATATGTGACATGATATGGACATCATCATCTTGTGCCTTTGATCTCCATCTCCAAAGTACCGTCACGATCTCCATCGTCACTGGCATGACACCATGATCTCCATCATCTTGATATTTATCAATGTGTCATGACATGGTCGTCTCGCCAACTATTGCTTTTGCAACTATTGCTATCGCATAGCGATAAAGTAAAGCAATTATATGGCGCTTGCATCTTATGCAATAAAGAGACAACCAGAAGGCTCCTGCCAGTTGCCGATAACTTTAACAAAACATGATCATCTCATACAGCAAATTATATATCATCACGTCTTGACCATATCACATCACAGCAAGACCTGCAAAAACAAGTTAGACGTCCTCTACTTTGTTGTTGCAAGTTTTACGTGGCTGCTACGGGCTTCTAGCAAGAACCGTTCTTACCTACGCATCAAAACCACAACGATTTTTCGTCAAGTGTGTTGTTTTAACCTTCAACAAGGACCGGGCGTAGTCACACTCGATTCAACTAAAGTTGGAGAAACAGACACCCACTAGCCACCTGTGTGCGAAGCACGACGGTAGAACCAGTCTCATGAACGCGGTTATGTAATGTCGGTTTGGGCCGCTTTATCCAACAATACCGTCGAATCAAAGTATGACATGCTGGTAAGCAGTATAACTAATATCGCCCATAACTCTTTGTGTTCTACTCGTGCATATAACATTTACGCAAAGACCTGGCTCGGATGCCACTGTTGGGGTAGGTAGTATTTCAAAAAAATTACCTACGATCACGCAAGATCTATCTAGGAGAAGCATAGCAACGAGCGGGGAGAGTGTGTCCACGTACCCTCGTAGACCGAAAGTAGAAGTGTTTAGTAACGCGGTTGATGTAGTCGAACGTCTTCGCGATCCAACCGATCGAAGCACCGAACATACGGCACCTCCGCGTTCAACACACGTTCAGCTCGGTGACGTCCCTCGAACTCTTGATCCAGTTAAGGCCGAGGGAGAGTTCCGTCACCACGACGGCGTGGTGACGGTGATGATGAAGTTACCGGCGCAGGGCTTCGCCTAAGCACTACGACGATATGACCGAGGTGTGTAACTGTGGAGGGGGGCACCGCACACGGCCAAGAGATTGTCTGTTGTGCTATTGGGGTGCCCCCTGGCCACGTATATAAAGAAGGGAGGAAGAGGAGGCCGGCCTAGGAGGGGCGCACCTATAGGGGGAGTCCAACTAGGATTCCCAATCCTAGTTGGAGTCCCCTTCCTTTTCCAAGAGGGGAGAGAGGGAAGGAGTAGGAGAGGGAGAAGGAAAGAGAGGGGGGCGCCGCCCCCTCCCTAGTCCAATTCGGACTTGCCATGGAGGGGCGTGCGGCCACCCTTTGAGGCCCTTCTCTCCTTTCCCGTATGGCCCATTAAGGCCCACTACTTCCCCCGGCGAATTCCCGTAACTCTCCGGTACTCCGAAAAATACCCGAATCACTCGAAACCTTTCCGATGTCCGAATATAGCGTTCCAATATATCGATATTTACGTCTCGACCATTTCGAGACTCCTCGTCATGTCCGTGATCTCATACGGGACTCCGAACAACCTTAGGTACATCAAATCACATAACTCATAATACAAATCGTCATCGAACGTTAAGCGTGCGGACCCTACGGATTCGAGAACTATGTAGACATGACCGAGACACATCTCCGGTCAATAACCAATAGCGGAACCTGGATGCTCATATTGGCTCCTACATATTCTACGAAGATCTTTATCGGTCAAACCGCATAACAACATACGTTGTTCCCTTTGTCATCGGTATGTTACTTGCCCGAGATTCGATCGTCGGTATCACCATACCTAGTTCAATCTCGTTACCGGCAAGTCTCTTTACTCGTTCCGTAATGCATCATCCCGCAACTAACTCATTAGTCACATTGCTTGCAAGGCTTATAGTGATGTGCATTACCGAGAGGGCCCAGAGATACCTCTCCGATACACGGAGTGACAAATCCTAATCTTGATCTATGCCAACCCAACAAACACCTTCGGAGACACCTGTAGAGCATCTTTATAATCACCCAGTTACGTTGTGACGTTTGATAGCACACAAGGTGTTCCTCCGGTATTCGGGAGTTGCATAATCTCATAGTCTGAGGAACATGTATAAGTCATGAAGAAAGCAGTAGCAATGAAACTGTAACGATCATAATGCTAAGCTAACGAATGGGTCTTGTCCATCACATCATTCTCCTAATGATGTGACCCTGTTCATCAAATGACAACACATGTCTATGGTCAGGAAACTTAACCATCTTTGATTAACGAGCAGTCTAGTAGAGGCATACTAGGGACACTTTGTTTTGTCTATTTATTCACACATGTACTAAGTTTTTGGTTAATACAATTCTAGCATGAATAATAAACATTTATCATAAAATAAGAAAATAAATAATAACTTTAACTTTATTATTGCCTCTTGGGCATATTTCCTTCAATCACTACTTGATCGTCATAACAACTCTCTAGAGTTGAGAATGATGGAATCCGTGGATCGGAGTAGGCTAGGGATTGACGGTAGTTCTACCTTCAGCTTGGCTTGAGGAGCTCGAGCCGGTGGCCATGGTGGATGGCGACGGCGGCGATGGCAGGGGGTGGGCGAGGTGGTGGTGGAGCTTCCCATCAGCAATGCACGAAACCTAGATCGACAGATGTGTCGGTGAGGTGTGCGGCTCGCGACGAACCTCGTATTGCGTGCCGTCGGCCCCCACCTCTTTATATAGCGCAGGTGACAGGGGGCCGTCAACCATAGTGGGTTGGGCGCCCCCGATCAGGACGCGGATCAAGAGTCTGATGGGCCGTTGGGCCCACATGAGAAGGAGATCAACCTAACAGAGAATATTCTAGACTTGCTAGCATAACTTGTCGCATGTCTTTGTGGTATTAGAATCGAGAGACCAAATTCAGACTTTGGTAATAATCGAGGGGCTAAGAATATGATTTTGCTCAACTTTTGTAACGAACAGTGACATGAGAATAATTCCTTTTCCACGACTCTTTAGTGCGCGATTGGTTGTCTTGTCTGAACCGCATGACACAACTTGGAGGGGGCCGGGGCGATAGCGCATTGCTTTACGCCACTTGAGGAGCTAGCAATGCCTGTTCAAACTCCCTTGGACGACTGCTGCGCGGGAGAGGAGAATGTGATTCGAACTTCTCCAAGATTCACCTTTGCCAGTGTGTGATTACTTGGGCGGCCATGCAGTTTAGCACTGATTAAGTGAATACATGGGGAACGAACAAAACATTCCGGAGCCCGGTGAGGGACCGGTCTATATGGAGCTCCATGCCATGGATCACATCACGTCGATCCACGGAGAGTGAGACGCCGGAGCCACATTCCGTTTTGGCAAGCAAGCCACGCGGCAGCTGAGTGATCCCATCAGAATCAACTGCCCATGATCGATCGACCGATCGATCGTGCGCACAATATATATCTGTCTAGCTTCAGCAGCACAGCCCGCCGTTAGGGGACATGCACCCCGATCAAGACTCCATCGTACGTGCTGGTCTGCTTGCTACCTGTAATAAGGTAGCGTTTCCTCGGAGCAGCTAGCTTGCACACACGGGCGTGAGGCGTCATCCGGTCGTCACACGACACGCCCGCGCGTCAGCGATCGGGTTGGTTAACGAACTCGACTGGTCAATTCAGGTCCCCCATCCGTCTACAGCGAAACGTCAAAAGATTTGGCACGTACCACATACACACATGCATACTACGTGTGCAAGGATTCAAACTGGCTAGAGTTTCAACGCCGAACACTTGAATTGACAAAGCAAGCAACATGGAGGACATCAGCAGGTCAAGATCGTTCTCGCAATTATTGTCGCCTAACAACGGGGTCTCGAAGCAAAGCGTCTGATTGATTGAATCGGCTTGAATTCCATGGCAACAAAGCAGGAGCACTACTACTTGGCTCTGTTTGGAACTTTGTGTACGTACGAGAAGTTTCTTGTATGAAAGCGTATGCTCGATCCATCACACTGTCCCAAAAAGAAGGGAAAGGAAAGTGTATGCATGCATGTATGTATGGTCACACGGAGAGACAGATGAGTGCGTGCATATTCAAACCCCAAAGTTTGGGTTGTTGTGAGAAAAGGGAGGACACAAAGGTTGAACACGGATCACCTTTCTGGCTACTACTACCACTTAATCAGTTACTCCACTTAGTTTACCTGGGGATGGATGATTGTGTTGCGTGCATGATTAATTGCATCGTTCTTTCTTCTTCCAACTTGACTTTGCTTGTGATTAGGAAAGGAATTAAAGGGGGGATTGAAAGGGTTGATTTAGCTAGCTGCCGGAAAATTGCCTAACTACCTTGATTTTCCGGACCAACCCGTCGGCATCTGCATCTGCTGATAGGAGCACAAATGTATACTATACAACACCATACCATACCATGCGTTTCTTACTCAACTGGCGAACTTTGCTGGGATATTTTTGTGAACAGTTCTAGAGAAAAGGTTTTGTCAACAGCACCGAAACTTATATATACAGGATACAAATCAGCATGTCTGCAATCTGTGTTAGGTAATGTGATCATATCGAATCACATGTTTATATATATATACTTACGTTAACTAAACAACGACTTGATTTACTTTGTTCTTCCGCGTCAAGTGGTTTTCCTTTCAGCCGGCCTGCCATGCCACCCAAAGTTCGTTGATTGAGAGCTCGAGAAGACCATACGAGTAGTCTTTTTCTTGTCAGCAAAGTAGTACTACTCCTAACAACTCTAGTTGCGAGGTGAGTATCTTGGCTTAGCTTGGAAGATGTGCCGCTGCATCCTACCAAAATGTATCCAAACAGATTCAGAAGGAGACGCTCAGGGGCATGCAATTATTTTATGGTCTCGCTAAGTCTCAGTCGATACTATATTCATAAGATCTTACATTAAGATTTGTGCAATTATTTTTTCAGTTTTTTCTTTTTCTCTCGGACATGTTATGTCACTTGACTTAGACTTGGTTAAATCTTAGCCGACCGAGACCTAGTCACACCCATTTTCTTATGTCAGAAGATCCCCTTTTCTTTCTTTTGTGTCTCTTTGAGATCAAGAATTTTTTCCTGAGATTATTTTAGATTGAAAAATGGTGAAGAAGACGAGATCTTCTATATCTAAATAGCTAGCCCCACTAACATATTTCTCTCAACATGCAAGCATGCCACATCATCAAGCAACATGCATGGCAAAAGGCCCACCACAACATGCATTCATGCACAGGAAAATGTCCACCTCATGCAAACATAAATGAGATATTTAATAAATATTTTACAATATATTAATCAAACACAATAAAGCATATGGATTTGCAATTTTAGTTTTTGTATTATTACTATTCACGTTCATACAAATCAAATATCATCGAGATATATTGCAAATATTCCCGCAACAACGTGTGGGATATCATCTAGTTACAATAATCAGGGCCGACAGCAGTACTGCATGCGAAGCCATGGTGCTGGGCCATTAAAAAACCCTGGACCTGCTACTTTTTAATTATTTGGGCCTGGGAGACCCAAAAACACGGTGCTGAGCCGTTTAAAAGCCCTGGAGCTGCTACTTTTTGTTGCGCCTGGGAGACCCAAACAGCACGGTGGCACAAGCAGGCCGGGAGAGCTATATGTCGCCTTAAGCAAGATGAAAGCTACACTTGCCCTGAAGTCTGAAGAGACTAGCTCTAGCGCGCGAGACTGGGTCAGCCCGTTTTTCGTTTTTTTTTTTCGTGAGACAAACGCTTCGCAGGTTCGTTTGTACGTTCTGGTCATGGCTTTCGCTGTTTATTTGCTGCGGACGTTTCTTTGTTTCACTTTGTTAGTTTTCCAGTTTCTTTGTTTCTTCGCCGGTTTTCTTTGAATTTTCCTTTTCTTTTTGTCGGTTTCTTAATTTTTTTATATATTTTTATTGTCTTTTCTTTACTTGATTTAATATCATTTTCTTCATTTCTTCACGGTTCTTACTGGTTTTCTTTGTTTTTCGTGGGTTTATTCCGTTTTTGTGTTTTCGTCAGTTTTTCTCGGTTTTCACTAGGCTTTATTTCTTTTCTTATGTCTTTTCCCTGGTTTTCCTTGTTTTTTTTCTTGTTTCTTTGTTTCCTACACCTCTTTCAGTTTTTCTCAGTTTTCAGCACACACTCAACATTTTTCGTATGCATTGGAAAAATTTATTATATACAGGTTTAATATTTTTTAATACATGATTAACATTTTGAAATCTTATATTTTCATGATTTCTACTTTTTTCCGTACATATTGTACATTCTTCGTATGTATCAAGTACCTTTTCCTAATATAGGTTTAATATTTTTCAAATACAAGTTTTACATTTTCGAATACATGTTGAACATTTTTCTACAGATTTTTAAAAAATTGAATGCTTGATGAACAGTTTTTAAATACATGATTAACATATTTTTAATATATGGTCAACAGTTTTCTATACACATTTAACATTATTTTTCAACTGCTTGATTAACATTTTTCAAGGACAAGACTAACATTTTTAATACATCGTCAACATTTTTTCTAGACACATTGAACATTTTTAAATGGTTTATTAACATTTACTCTACACACATTTAAAATTTTCAAATGGTTGATTAACATTTTTAAATATTGTTTAACATTTATTTCGAATGCCTGATTAGTTTTTCGAAAATACATGATCGACCTCTTTCACACACATTGCATATCTTTTTTATTCATTTTTCATATATCCGGCCAACTTTTTTTATATACATTTAAAAAAATTCAAATGCGTGTTAGCATTTTCCAAAACATTATGTAAAATACATTTCTTTGTTTTCATCGGTTTCTTCAATTTCCTTATATCCTGAAAAAGAGAAGGCATGCTCTCAGAAAATATTAGATTCACCGAGTTTTTTATTGTTCTTTTACTTTATTTATCATTGTTTTCTTCATTTTTCATGGTTCTTACTGGTTTTCTTTATTTTTTTAGGGATTAGTGGTTTTCGTTTTTCTCATGGGGTTTTACCCTTTTTTTTGTTTCGTCAGTTTTCATGATTTTTTCTCGGTTTTCACTGGGCTTTTTCTTTTCTTATGTTTTTTTGTTTCTTTCTCGATTTTCTTCGTTTTTTCTTGTTAGTTTGTCTCCTACCTTTTTTTTTTCAGCTTTTCTTAGTTTTCGGCATACACTCAACATTTTTTGTATACATCGGAAACATTTATTATACATAGTTTGAATATTTTTTAATACATGATTAATTGTTTTTACATGGCATGATTAATGTTTTTTGAAATCATATACTTTCATGATGTCTACTTTTTTCCTGTACACATTGTACATTCTTGGTATGTATCAAGTACTCCCTAATTCCCAAAATATAAGGCGCCTCTTGACTTTTTCTGGTCTTCATTGCACAACTCTGACTATGATTTTCACACATAGTATGTCCATAAAATCAATATACAGACACACGAAATAAAATTATTTTGCAAGACAAATATGACAATGCCATTTATACATGTTCAAACTATGCACTTTGATATATATTAGTGGTAAAAGTCGTGCATCAAAGACCATGCAAAGTCAATCGCACCTTATATCAAGTACATTTTCTCTATACAAGTTTTATATTTTTCAAAAAACAAGTTAAACATTTTTTAATTCATGGGAAACATTTTATACCGATTTTCAAAATTCAAATGCTTGATCAATAGTTTTCAAATGCAGGAATAACATTTTTTTTATATATTCTCAAAAAAAGTTCTATACACATTTAACATTATTTTTCAAATGCTTGGCTAACATTTTTAATATATAGTCAACATTTTTCCTATACAAATTTAACATTTTTAAAATGTTTTGTCAACATTTTTCAAATGCAAACATAACATTTTTTTATTATATCTTCAATATTTATTCTATACACATTTAACATATTGAAATGATGATTGATTAATATTTTTCAGAAAGATTGTTTAACATTTATTTGGAATGCCTGATTAATTTTTTTAAAATACATGATCGACCTTTTTCACACACATGGCATATCTTTTTTACACATTTTTCATATAACTGGTCAACATTTTTTATACACATTTAAACATTTTTTGACTGCATGGTTAACATTTTCCAAAACATTATTTAAAGTTCCTTTCCTTTCTTTTCCATCGGTTTCTTCAATTTCTTTATATTTTTTATTACTTTACTTATCATTGTTTTCTTCAGGTTTTGATGGTTCTTAGTGGGTTTCTTTGTTTTTCATGGGTTTCTTCCGTTTTTGTGTTTTCGCCAGTCTCCGTCATTTTTTCTCAGTTTTCACTGTTTTTTTCCTTTTCGTATGTTTCATTTCTTTCCCGGTTTTCTTCGGTTTTTTGCTGTTTCTTTGTTTCATACTTTTTTTTTCACCTTTTCTCATTTTCCAGCACACACTCAATATTTTTGTATACATAAAAAACATTTATTATATACAGGTTTAATTTTTAATACACAATTAATATTTTTTTGAAATCTTATATTTTTATGATGTCTACTTTTTTCCGTACACATTGTACATTATTGGTATTTATGAAGTACATTTTTCTAATATATGTTTAATATATTTTAAATACAAGTTTACATTTTTTAAATACATGGTTGACATTTTTTACAGATTTTTCAAGAATTCAATTGTTTGATCAACCTTTTTCAAATACAGAATTAACCTTTGTTAATATATGGTCAACATTTCTTGTATACACATTTAGCATTATTTTTCAAATGCTTGATTAATATTTTTCACGTACAAGACTACATTTTTTAGTACATAGTAACATGTTTTATACATGCATTGAGCATTTTCAAAATACTTTATCAACATTTTTCAAATGCAAGATTAACATTTTTTA
This sequence comes from Triticum aestivum, assembly GCF_018294505.1. Classification (NCBI taxonomy): domain Eukaryota; kingdom Viridiplantae; phylum Streptophyta; class Magnoliopsida; order Poales; family Poaceae; genus Triticum; species Triticum aestivum. The sequence goes on along the minus strand of NC_057811.1, from coordinate 100,198,286 downwards.
TTAAATGGTCAACATTTATTCTATACACATTTAAAATTTCAAATGATTGATTGACATTTTTAAAATACTTGTTCAACATTTATTTAGAATGCTTGATTACATTTTTTAAAATACATGAACAAACTTTTTCACACACATTGCATTTCTTTTTTATTGATTTTTCATATACCTGGTCAACATTTTTTATACACATTTAAACATTTTTCAAATTCATGATTAACATTTTCCAAAACATTATGTAAAGTACATTTGTCGTACTATATATGTGTTTAATTCTTGAAGTGTAAACAAAAGTAAAAAAGGAAAAGAAATTAAAAAATAAACAACAAAATAGGTTGTGGCCTCCAGCAAATTTGGGCCAGCCCATCTTGCACTGCCCTTTTGTGAGGGTTCCCTGGGTCTCACTATAAGCAAAACATACGGGCTCCCCAAGTAGGCTGGTTGCTCAAAGTTAAACGCAAACTCATCGTTCTTACCTAAAAGAGAAAAAAAATCCCTACTTGGTTTAGTACCACTTCGTCTACGAGAAGTGAAGGAGGCAGATGATGGCAACTATAAAACAAAACACAAGACATCGTTTCAAAACATATCTTTCTCGGCCTTTTGGCTAAGATCAAGTGTAGTATCTGTTTTTATTCGTTTAATATCTAATGTGTGGGCCATGTGCCCACAACGATATTAAATTTATTGTGGCTTGCCATTGGGGCCCTTGTGTGCCGCCTAGGCGTTGCACTATTGCCTAGGTCTAGCGCACCCCAACCAAATTAAATTCAAACTTTTGAATCCATAGATTTTGAATCAAGTTTGTTTTCTTTCGGACCTTGAAATCTTAGAGACATGAAGGGAGAGGGAAAAGGCAAGTTTGTGGTGGGTCTGAGGCTAAGTTGGCGATTTCTCGGACGTCCAAACTCCCCTAAAGCCCTCTCCTCCAAACCCCTAGTTTGAGGACAATATGTATGATTTCAAACACCCAGGCTAGTCCAATACTAAAAGTGTCCAGACATTGTGCGGTGCGTTTAGGTGATCCACATCCGACTTGCCCTAATCCCCAGTTGGTCTCGGGATCGAGAATACTCCTAATATCATGTATTGTTGTTGCTTATTTAGACCTTGATCCTTGCTAGAGTTCTTTTTTCTCGAATACATCCTTGCTAGAGTTCTAGCGCTACATGGACTATGTTGCTAGGTTGCTACCAGTGCATGGCACACCACTAAAAAAGGTACTAAATGAATCTAGAAAGAAATATGTGTTAATAAGATATGTGTTTATAATCCAACAAGATTTAAATCACAATTCAGTGTAAAACTAGATGTTAATCATGTCTGCTACTTTTTCGGTTGTGTTTTTACCTCTTGTGGCACAATTCATAGCTGCCTTTTAATCCTTTTCTGCATATCTAAATAGACATTTATAGATCCAAGTCAAAGAGAAACCACATTATCTAGTATCACCTATGCATATAGATTGATCTCCTAAAGATTTTTTTAATAAAAGAGAGGCCACCACCTTCTATTTCTATTAAAGAAACCATCTGGTTTGAACCCTAGTACAAACTACCAGCATGTATCATACAAGAAGGTTGAGTCACGACGGATCCCAGCAAGCTAAAGCCAAAAGAGAACATGTAATATATGGAGTGCCATAAACAAGCACGCCACAACTTAACTAATTAATCACATACCCCAGACTAAGTTTTAAACTTTTTTTAGAGGAAAGGCATCGGCCGAGCCCGAGAGGAGGCTCAAACCTAGCCCGGCTTTGAATTAACAAAGCCATCAACCGGCCAGAATTACATCGATCAACCACATACATGCAACATAAAAAAGAAAGTAAAGGAAGACACTGAGGCAGAACAACCTCAGGCGGCCGATACAAGGTGCAAAACAGAACAGTGCACAAACCTAAGACTACACAAGCAGCTACCAAGATGAAACTGAAGAACTAAGCTTGACCAGTCAAGGTCTTCGTCCACCGAAGCAACCAGCACCAGACAAACGCCGAACTTGTGGAGAGCAACAATGTGAAAGGAGAAGGCCGAAGTCCACTCCTGCATGATGAAGAACCTGGGCATAATGAAATCCGTCTTCGTCGCCGTAGGAGGTCACAACCTGCTCCTCGTCGGCAGGCGAAGTGGTTCCCCAAGAACCTGAATTCACAAATGGCAACCAGGTGTTGAAGGAAATATGCCCTAGAGGCAATAATAAAGTTGTTATTTATATTTCCTTACATCATGATAAATGTTTATTATTCATGCTAGAATTGTATTAACCGGAAACTTAGTACATGTGTGAATACATAGAGAAATAGAGTGTCACTAGTATGCCTCTACTTGACTAGCTCGTTAATCAAAGATGGTTAAGTTTCCTAGCCATGGACAAGAGTTGTCATTTGATGAATGGGGATCACATCATTAGAGAATGATGTGATTGACTTGACCCATCCGTTAGCTTAGCACTATGATCACTTAGTTTAATGCTAATGCTTTCTTCATAACTTATACATGTTCCCACTAGTGCAGAACCGGGCTATAGCACCGGTTCGTAAGGGCCTTTAGTGCCGGTTCTGTAACCGGCACTAAAGGGCGGGGACTAAAGGTCCCCCCCCTTTAGTACCGGTTCTGCACGAACCGCCGCTAAAGGGCCACCACATGGCACGAGCCAGCGCCAGGGGCGGGGAGCCCTTTAAGACCGGTTGGTAACACCAACCGGTACTAAAATGATTGGGGGGTTTTGGATTCATTATTTCTTTTTTCCTTTAATTTTGTGTTTTCCATTTAATTCTTTTTCGTTTGCTGGTATTTTACAATACTACATATTGTACACGTTATG
>NC_057811.1:100191796-100195102 GCF_018294505.1 Triticum aestivum | reverse complement strand
CCATCGAATGTCTCACAACCACCATTATTCACACATACACATGTATATATATACGTTCGGAGCACGATGACAATTGGGAGTGGTTCATGGGGGCGGTAGCGGGTAATGGTATTCTCCTTTGGGATCTATGACCTGGTCGAGCAAAAATCCCGCTATTTCCTCTTGAAGTGCTCGTATGCGCTCCGTTGTGTGACGCCCCTGATTCAATCGTACACTAATCATGCACGCAAACATGTACGATCAAGATCAGGAACTCATGGGAAGATATCACAACACAACTCTAAAAACATAAATAAGTCATACAAGCATCATAATACAAGCCAGGGGCCTCGAGGGCTCGAATATAAGTGCTCGATCATAGACGAGTCAGCGAAAGCAACAATATCTGAGTACATCAAAAGTAAACAAGTTGCCATAAGATGGCTAGCACAAACTGGGATACAGATCGAAAGAGGCTCAGGCCTCCTGCCTGGGATCCTCCTAAACTACTCCTGGTCATCGGCGGCGGCCTGCACGTAGTAGTAGGCACCCTCTGTGTAGTAGGGGTTGTCGTCGACGGTGGCGTCTGGCTCCTGGGCTCCAGCATCTGTTTGCGACAACCGAGAGGAAAGGAAAGGGGGAAAGAGGAAGAAAAGCAACCGTGGGTACTCATCCAAAGTACTCGCAAGCAAGGATCTACACTACATATGCATGGGTATCTATGTAAAGGGGCAATATCGGTGGACTGAACTGCAGAATGCCAGAATAAGAGGGGGATAGCTAGTTCTGTCGAAGACTACGCTTCTGGCAGCCTCCATCTTGCAGCATGTAGAAGAGAGTAGATGGTAAGTTCACCAAGTATCATCGCATAGCATAATCCTACCCGGTGATCCTCCCCTCGTCGCCCTGTGTAAGAGCGATCACCGGGTTATATCTAGCACTTGGAGGGGTGTGTTTTATTAATTATCCAGTTCTAGTTGTCATAAGGTCAAGGTACAACTCTGGGTCGTCCTGTTACCGAGGATCATGGCTATTCGAATAGATAAACTTCCCTGCAGGGGTGCACCACATTACCCAACACGCTCGATCCCCTTTGGCCAGACACACTTTCCTGGGTCATGCCCAGCCTCGGAAGATCAACACGTTGCAGCCCTACCTAGGCACAACAGAGAGGTCAGCACGCCGGTCCAAATCCTATGCGCGTAGGGATCTGGGCCCATCGCCCATTGCACACCTACACGTTGCGAGGGCGGCCGGAAGCAGACCTAGCAACCTCCATTATAAAGGAAGTTGCGTTACGCGGTCCAACCCGGCGCGCGCCGCTCAGTTGCTGACGTCAAGAAGGCTTCGGCTGATACCACGACATCGAATGCCCATAACTGTTCCCGCATAGTTGGTTAGTGCGTATAGGCCAGTGGCCAACTCAGATCAAATACCAAGATCTCGTTAAGCGTGTTATTTTTAAGTAACCGCGAACGCCGACCAGGGCCAGGCCCACCTCTCACCTAGGTAGTCTCAACCTGCCCTGTCGCTCCGCCACAAAGATCCACCCAGAGGGCCGTCAGGACAAAGGTCCTTTCAGCCCCCAATCCGTGAATCACTCGCGGGTACTCTACGAGCCGACCCGACTTTAGTCACCACATGTATCATATATTATATATATAAGTATATACCCGTGATCACCTCCCGAGTGATCACGGCCCGATAGTATTGCATGGCAAACGGACAAGAATGTAGGGCCACTGATGGAATACTAGCATCCTATACTAAGCATTTAGGATTGCAGGTAAAGGTAACAACAGTAGTAGCAAAGACAGGCTATGTAGCAGAATAGGATTAACCGAAAGTAGTAACATGCTACACTACTCCAATGCAAGCAGTAGAGAAGGAATAGGCGATATCTGGTGATCAAGGGGGGGGGGGCTTGCCTGGTTGCTCTGGCAAGGAGGGGTCGTGAACACAGTAGTCGATCGGGGCACTAGTAGTGGCGTCAGGCTCGTAGTCTACCGGAGAGAAGAGGGGGAAGAAACAATGAATATAATGCAAACAGATGCATAACGATGCATGACATAACAACTAACAGTGCCAGGTGTGCCCTAACGCAGTAGGAGGTGATACCGGTGAAGGGGGAAACATCCGGGAAAGTATCCTTAGAGTTTCGCGTTTTCGGACAGATGAACCGGAGGGGAAAAGTTGCATGTTCGCTATGCTAGGGATGTGTGGCGGACGAACGGGCTGCGTATTCGGATTCGTCTCGTCGTAGCAACTTTCATGTACAAAGTTTTTTCATCCGAGCTACAGTTTATTTTATATCAATTTAAAAAGGATTTAATCATTTTCAGGAATTAACAGATTTAAGTTAAATCAAAAATAGGTTGACTGCATCAGCATGAGGTCAGCGGTCAAAGTTGACCGTTGATCAGTCAACTGAAGTGTGGGTCCCGCTGTCATAGGCTGATCACTAATTAACAGTAGTTATTTTAACTAGCAGGTTAATTAAGTTGAGTTAATTAACCTAAATTAATTAAGTTAATTAATTTGTTAATTAATTAATTAATTATATATGTTTTCCATCTTTTTTTCAATTTTGGGGCGGGCCCTACTGGTCATTGACCCAGAGGGGGCCTTAGCGGGCGTGTGGGCGTTGCGGGTGCGGGCGTAGGGCGCTGCAGGGAAGGCGCCCATCGGGGCGGACCCGAACGCGACGGGGCGGGCACTCGCCGGCGTGTGGCGACAGGCGAGGCCCAGCTCGAGGCCGCGACGCAACCGTCAGCACGGGCGCGTGTGCGACGAGTGCAACGGCGAGCGGGGAGAGGCAGAGCGGTGTGGGGAAGGGGGGCGGCCAGGGGCAGCGGTGGCGGATGCCGGTGGAGCCGCGAGCACCGGCGTGTGGGGAGGCGCAGGGTGTGGGCGAGGAACAGGCGCGGCCCTGGGCCAGCATGCGGTAGGAGCCGCGGTTCAGGGCGGGCGGCGCGGGCGGAGCATGACCACGTTGGCCTTGGGCGCGGGGAGGTGGTGTGGAGCGGCGGGCACGGCGAGCGTGGTTGCCGGGGCCACGAGCGAGCGGGCACGCGCGAGGTGGCGGTGAGCGAGGCCACGACGGGCGAGCAGGGCGCAGCAGTAGCGGGGCTGCGCGCGAGTGCGGGCGACAGAAGGGTGTGGCGAGGTCGGCGAATGCGGCCTGGAGCGCGAGCTCCGGCACGCGGGGGAGCACGCGAAGGCGCCGATGTAGGCATGACGGGGCCATGGTGAGCACGGGGCGAGGGAGAGAGGAGGACCGGGGTCCTCACCGGGGGCTGTAGGGGTTCGGACAGCGGTGCGTGAGGA
>NC_057811.1:100186610-100191516 GCF_018294505.1 Triticum aestivum | reverse complement strand
CGTGGGGGGTTAGTGCTTCGGGTGAGAGGGGATAAGGGGAGTGGGGGTGGGCTGGCCGGTTGGGCCTTTGCCCAGTTGGGCTGGTGGCCTGCTAGGCTGGAGCCCAGTGGGGGTGCTTTTGTTTTGTTTTCTGTTTTTTTATACTTTCCTTTTTCTTTATTTTCTTTTCTGTTTTCTCTTTATTTACCTAACATTTTAGTTTTGTAAAAATACCTAGGTTGTACCTAATTAAGTAAACTTAATTAAGTCACATACCGAACATTTTTGTTTTACTGTTTGAAAACTTCTATTGTTTGCCGTGACTTTGAATTTGATTTTTGAAACGTCTTGATCTAACGCGAGGTTAGCAACTCTAACAGAGGTGACGTGACATCATTAGCGTAGGTTACTGTAGCTTAATTATCCGGGCGTCACAATTCTCCTCTACTACAAGAAATCTCGTCCCGAGATTTAAGAGGGGAGTAAGGGGGAAGAATAGGTTACGAAATTCCAACGATTCTTCGCGGTCTTGGTTGCTCTTCTCGAAGAGGTCGATCCATTACATTGTTGTCTTCATTTCTCTGCTTCAGGTCCTCATGGTGAAGTCGTCCTTTTCTTCGGGAACTCCAACATACTTACGAATAGGTAAGGGGCAGCTCGGCTATGACAGAATGCTTATGAGGGAAACAACCTGGGGTTAACCTATGAATGAGCATAAGATTATCTCTCAAGTTGAACATATAAAATACATCGAGAGTAAGGTATGAAGGTACAATAAGAGGTTCCAAGCGGATAGATAGTTGCTCGAAGTCTGAACCAGAGTGAGAAAGGGGTTCAGAGCAACGGGAGTAAGTATTGCGTCTAACACCAGAATAGAGCACTAGGAAGGTGGCCCGTGAATTAAATACGAAGACAAGCGTGGGGAATAACCATTAGAAACAGGGTTGTACATGAGAGTCAGGTTTCGATCCTGTGGAACTGTGGGTTATGGGCCCACCATGTGGGTTAAAAGTAGGAAGGGCGGAGACGTCTTGCGTGATCATGCAAGCAAGGCATGTCAGAGGGTAGCCTGTCGATTATGTCGGCAACAACATTGGTACCAAGGGTGAGGGACGAAGAGAACCATTTTCCTGCTCGTTGAATGAGGCAGACCAATAGGCAAAGTTCTCGTCCATCGGTGGCTACAAGAATGTCATCAACAATAGTAACAGGGTCTTGCTGACAGAATTGTACAACGAGGTGTTTACATAAGCAGGGAAATATTACTGCTTATATAATATATATCACAAGAAGGTTTAAACAAACCAATGGAAAGGAAAAGTGGTTATCAGGTTTAAACAGAGCAATGGAAGGGAAAATGTGTATACACACATATTTCGGGGGTATATCCTTCCCAAGGACAAGCGGAGCATGATATCCATGACATGATAGAAAGTAGAAAACCATTTAGGTAAGGGGGATGGAATCTCATGATATTACCCATACAATGGTGTTAGGATAAATGATAAAGAAAATTTAGCATTGTGCTTCAAATGCTCTTATTGAAAATCAGATTACCACAGACATGCTTCGAGATAGCATTGACATGGTCTTCAAGCAAAGGTCAGACTTTGGATACAGGAAGGATCCATCGGGAACAACTTGTAGAATAAGTCTTACAATTTCCTCGTGGAAGAATGGATAACCTTGCTAATAAGGAAACTATAACAGTAGGTCCTCCGGCCAGGTGTGCTGGGCATGACATCACCTTACCGGGTCATAAAAGACTAGTGTTATAACTCTTGGAAAAATGTTCCAACCGTCCTATCTGACCGAGATTCAGATCTGATCGGTGTTAGGATACCTCAGACTCAGGATGCCTGAGAAGAAATGGTGCAAAACAAATTGACGAGACAACATTGTAAGATTCTCGGGAAATTTACTACGGAAGCGAGTTCCGAAACAACAGCTCATCATTAAACCAATGAAGGGATAAGGAGGTAGCTGATGAACTCAGCGACAATTTAGCGAGGTTTCCAAAAAAAGATGGATTTCCACAATTATGTGAACAAGGAGATAACGTTAGTCAGATCAAATGATATAATGATGTATGCTCGAGGAAAACATACACAGTTAAACATTGGTTGAAAGGTGCACCCGAAATATGGGCTTAAGTAGCATGATCAATGTTAGAATGGTGGTTCGATAACCAATGGTCTAAGAATGAAATATCGACCATTAACTTCAAAGCAATAGGGTTGCTAGAAGTTTTGAAGTCGCACATCATAGTTCGATTGTCGATTTTCCGATTAGAAATAACACGGGGACCAAGGAATGAACGGATATGGCAAAAGGTATCACATGTATCAAGAATTCTTAAGAGGTGGTGAAATTCTCACGACATTCTTAACATAAAAGATGGTAATCCGCCAAGGTAAAGAAGAACAAATGCTGGATAGCAAGGATCTCAAGGTATAACACAAAACACGAACAAGTTTGTGTTGAACGAAAGGCAATCGAGTGATCGATGATAACACAAATCATCGAGGGAAGGATGGTATTTCTCATCCTGAATTCAATTGATATCCTTGAGGAGCTCGGAATGTTGATGATGATCATGACACATTTGTCGAGAGGTTTCATGAAGATATAATCGCTCATCGACGACATCAAGCAAAAGGAAGGATGGAGCGAAAAGTTATTGAAACCACGGATACGACACAAACTCGGAATCAAGCTTGTTGTTCAAGGCAAAATGATATGACGGGAAAAATCGACGTAAGCTTAGCTCATCGTCAAAAATTGTTCTTCGGGAAGAAGGACCAGATAGCACAGTTAAAATCAGCACTATAATGATATAGCCGATCAGGCTAGGAATGACATGATCGAGTACGAACTCGTAAGTAAAGAAGATTACTAGAGTTGTCTAATCGTGATGCAGACTTGATTCAGTTATCAATGTATTTGAGTGTTTAATAATTCAGAGCTCGTGAAAAATTGGAATCAGTGAGAATGTAGTACTTGACGGAGAACTCATAAGAATTTATGCAGTTCTATGATAATCTCAAGATACCAGGGGGTAATACTCGACGATAGACCAAAGTAGAGGTTGGACTGGGGTATTGCTTTGCAGAGGACAAGTGCTTAAACTTGCCCGAGAAATGGGATCAAATAAGAACATATGGTCGGAACCACGATTGCAAAGGATCAATTCACCGATACCAAAGGATATTATATCAAGGAAATAGTTATTATTACAAGAAGCTTCCATGATAGGATCTACATCGTGTCCATGGGCATGAACACAAAGGTTCAAGGTCGACTCCCACTTCCTCAATGCATAACCTTCCATTCACCTCTCGTATTTTGAAAATGACATTAGTTGTTGAAAGTTCTACCTGGCGCAATACCAGATAAGTATGACTGTGAAATCTTTCGGGTTCACACAGATTAGGGAAGGTGTTGGTTCAACCCATCGGGGCATCTTAGGAACATATACCACAAACTTCGGAGTAAATAATACAAGCTCGAAAGTAGAGTATGGTTATCAAAGCAGAGGATACAAATTACCATAGGCATTATATACCCATGGAAAGGCTCATAAGGTTATTGAATATGACGGACACTATCGGATAATAATCCAACAAGGGGTCCTGTGGTCTACAACGGAGCTGATGCGAGTATTGCTACCTCTTGAGCACTGCGTTGGTTTTCCCTTGAAGAGGAAAGGGTGATGCAGTAAAGCAGCGTAAGTATTTCCCTCAGTTTTTGAGAACCAAGGTATCAATCTAGTAGGAGGCCACGCACGAGTCCCTCGCACCTACACAAACAAATAAATCCTCGCAACCAACGCAATAAAGGGGTTGTCAATCCCTTCACGGTCACTTACGAGAGTGAGATCTGATAAATATGATAAGATAATATTTTTGGTATTTTTATGATAAAGATGCAAAGTAAAGAAAGCAAAATAAAAACGGCGCCAGAAATAACTTGTTGTCGGGAGATTAAATATGATGGAAAATAGACCCGGGGGCCATAGGTTTCACTAGTGGCTTCTCTCGAGAGCATAAGTATTACGGTGGGTAAACAAATTACTGTTGAGCAATTGACAGAATTGAGCATAGTTATGAGAATATCTAGGTATGATCATGTATATAGCCATCACATCCGAGACAAGTAGACCGACTCCTGCCTGCATCTACTACTATTACTCCACACATCGACCGCTATCTAGCATGCATCTAGAGTATTAAGTTCAAAAGAACAGAGTAACGCTTTAAGTAAGATGACATGATGTAGAGGGATAAACTCATGCAATATGATATAAACCCCATCTTGTTATCCTTGATGGCAACAATACAATACGTGCCTTGCTGCCCCTACTATCACTGGGAAAGGACACCGCAAGATTGAACCCAAAGCTAAGCACTTCTCCCATTGCAAGAAAGATCAATCTAGTAGGCCAAACCAAACTGATAATTCGAAGAGACTTGCAAAGATAACCAATCATACATAAAATAATTCAGAGAAGATTCAAAGATTGTTCATAGATAAACTTGATCATAAACCCACAATTCATCGATCTCAACAAACACACCACAAAAGAAGATTACATCGAATAGATCTCCACAAGAGAGGGGGAGAACATTGTATTGAGATCCAAAAAGAGAGAAAAAGCCATCTAGCTAATAATTATGGACCCGAAGGTCTGAGGTAAACTACTCACACATCATCGGAGAGGCTATGGTGTTGATGTAGAAGCCCTCCGTGATCGATGCCCCCTCCGACGGAGCTCCGGAAAAGGCCCCAAGATGGGATCTCACGGGTATAGAAGGTTGCGGCGGTGGAATTAGGTTTTTGGCTCCATATCTGGTAGTTTGGGGATACGTAGGTATATATAGGAGGAAGAAGTATGTCGGTGGAGCAACATGGGCCCCATGAGGGTGGA
>NC_057811.1:100173368-100186351 GCF_018294505.1 Triticum aestivum | reverse complement strand
AGTCCTCTGGATCACGTTCGTTCCAAAAATCACGTTCCCGAAGGTTTCATTCCGTTTGGACTCCATTTGATATTCTTTTTCTGCGAAACTCTGAAATAGGCAAAAAACAGCAATTCTGGGCTGGGCCTCCGGTTAATAGGTTAGTCCCAAAAATAATATAAAAGTGTATAATAAAGCCCCATAATGTCCAAAACAGAATATAATATAGCATGGAACAATCAAAAATTATAGATACGTTGGAGACGTATCAAGCATCCCCAAGCTTAATTCATGCTCGTCCTCGAGTAGGTAAATGATAAAAACATAATTTTTGATGTGGAATGCTACTTAGCATAATTTTAATGTAATTCTTCTTATTGTGGCACGAATGTTCAGATTTAATATGATTCAAGATAAAAGTTTAATGTTGACATAAAAACAATAATACTTCAGGCATGCTAACCAAGCAATTATGTCCTATCAAAATAACATAGCCAAAGCAAGTTATCCCTACAAAATCATATAGTCTGGCTATGCTCCATCTTCCCCACACAAAATATTCATCTCATGTACAACCCCGGTTTTAGCCAAGCAATTGGTTCATACTTTTTAACGTGCTTCAGCCTTTTCAACTCTTACGCAATACATGAGCGCAAGCCATGGATATAGCACTATGGTGGAATAAGGTATAATGGTAGGGGTTGTGTGGGAAGACAAAAAAGGAGAAAGTCTTACATCAACGAGGCTAATCAACGGGCTATGGAGATGCCCATCAATTGATGTCGATGCAAGGAGTAGGGATTGCCATGCAACAGATGCACTAGAGCTATAAGTGTATGAAAGCTCAAACAAAAGAAACTAAGTGGGTGTGCATCCAACTTGCTTGCTCACAAAGACCTCGGGCATTTGAGGAAGCCCATCATTGGAATATACAAGCCAAGTTCTATAATGAAATTTTCCACTAGTATATGAGCGACAAAATGAGAGACTCTCTATCATGAAGATTACGGTGCTACTTTGAAGCACAAGTGTGGTAAAAGGATAGTAACATTGTCCCTTCTCTCTTTTTCTCTCTCTTTTTTATTTATTTGGGCCCTTTTTTTAAGGCCTCTTTTTTTTATTTAGTCCAGAGTCTCATCCCGACTTGTGGGGGAATCATAGTCTCCATCATCCTTTCCTCACTTGGGACAATGCTCTAATAATGATGATCATCACACTTTTATTTACTTACAACTCAATACTTAGAACAAAATATGACTCTATGTGGATGCCTCCGGCGGTGTACCGGGATATGCAATGAATCAAAGCGACATGTATGAAATAATTATGAATGGTGGCTTTGCCACAAATACAATGTCAACTACATGATCATGCAAAGCAATATGACAATGATGGAGCGTGTCATGATAAATGAAACGATGGAAAGTTGCATGGCAATATATCTCGGAATGGCTATGGAAATACCATAATAGGTAGGTATGGTGGCTGTTTTGAGGAAGATATAAGGAGGTTTATGTGTGATAGAGCGTATCATATCACGGGGTTTGGATGCACCGGCGAAGGTTGCACCAACTCTCAAGGTGAGAAAGGGCAATGCATGGTACCGAAGAGGCTAGAAAATTGCGGAAAGGTAAGTGTGCGTATAATCCATGGACTCACATTAGTCATAAAGAACTCATATACTTATTGCAAAAATTTATTAGCCCTCAAAGCAAAGTACTACTACGCATGCTCCTAGGGGAAGGGTTGGTAGGAGTTAACCATCGCGCGATCCCGACCGCCACACAAAGGATGACAATCAATAAATACCTCATGCTCCGACTTCGTTACATAAAGGTTCACCATACGTGCATGCTACGGGAATCACAAACTCCGACACAAGTATTTTTCAATTCCACAATTACTCAACTAGCACAACTATGATATTACCACCTTTATATCTCAAAACAATTATCAAGCATCAAATTTCTCATGATATTATAATAAAAAAAATTGCCATGCTGTTTTAAGACTCTCAAAATAATATAAGTGAAGCATGAGAGATCAATAGTTTCTATAAAACAAATCTACCGCCGTGCTCTAAAAGATATAAGTGAAGCACTAGAGCAAAAACTATATAACTCAAAAGATATAAGTGAAGCACATAGAGTATTCTAACAATTTCCGAATCATGTGTGTCTCTCTCAAAAGGTGTGTACAGCAAGGATGATTGTGGCAAACTAAAAAATAAAGACTCAAATAATACAAGACGCTCCAAGCAAAACACATATCATGTGGTGAATAAAAATATAGCTCCAAGTAAAGTTACCGATGGAAGTACACGAAAGAGGGGATGCCTTCCGGGGCATCCCCAAGATTTGGCTTTTAGGTGTCCTTAGATTATATTGGGGTGCCATGGGCATCCCCAATCTTAGGCTCTTGCCACTCCTTGTTCCATAATCCATCAAATCTTTTACGCAAAACTTGAAAACTTCACAACACAAAACTTAACAGAAAATCTCGTGAGCTCCGTTAGCAAAAGAAAACAAAACACCACTTCAATGTACTGTAATGAACTCATTCTTTATTTATATTGGTGTTAAACCTACTGTACTCCAACTTATCTATGGTTTATAAACTATCTTACTAGCCATAGATTCATCAAAATAAGCAAACAACACACGAAAAACAGAATCTGTCAAAAACAGAACAGTCTGTAGTAATCTGTAACTAACGCAAACTTCTGGAACTCCAAAAATTCAGCCAAAATAGGAAGACCTAGACAATTTGTTTATTGATCATAAGCAATTGGAATCAATATTTTATCACGTTCTGGTTATTTTTAACAATTATTTTCGTGAACAGAAAGTTTCTGGAATTTTCAGCAAGATCAAATAACTATCATCCAAGAATATCCTATAGGTTTAACTTGGCACAAACACTAATTAAAACATAAAAACACATCTAACCAGAGGCTAGATCAAATATTTATTCCTAAACAGAAGCAAAAAATAAAAATGAAATTGGGTTGCCTCCCAACAAGCGCTATCGTTTAACGCCCCTAGCTAGGCATAATAGCAAGGATAGATCTAGGTATTGCCATCTTTGGTAGGCAATCCATAAGTGGCTCTCATAATAGATTCATAAGGTAATTTTATTTTCTTTCTAGGGAAGTGTTCCATGCCTTTCCTTAACGGAAATTGGAATCTAATATTCCCTTCCTTCATATCAATAATTACACCAATCGTTCTAAGGAAAGGTCTACCAAGAATAATAGGACATGAAGGATTGCAATCTATGTCAAGAACAATAAAATCTACAGGCACATAGTTCCTATTTGCAACAATAAGAACATCATTAATTCTTCCCATAGGTTTCTTAATAGTGGAATCCGCAAGGTGCAAGTTTAAAGAACAATCATCAAAATCACGGAAACCTAGCAAATCACACAAAGTCTTTGGAATCGTGGAAACACTAGCACCCAAATCACACAAAGCATAGCATTCATGATCTTTAATTTTAATTTTAATAGTAGGTTCCCACTCATCATAAAGTTTTCTAGGGATAGAAACTTCCAACTCAAGTTTTTCTTCATAAGATTGCATCAAAGCATCAACGATATGTTTAGTAAAGGCTTTATTTTGACTATAAGCATGCGGAGAGTTTAGCACAGATTGCAACAAGGAAATACAATCTATCAAAGAGAAATTATCATAATTAAGTTCCTTGAAATCCAAGATAGTGGGTTCATTAATATCTAGAGTTTTGTTCTCTTCAATCCCACTTTTACCAATTTTTGCATCAAGATCTAAAAACTCCGAATTTTTGGAACGCCTTCTAGGTAAAGGTGGATCGTATTCAGTCCCATCATTATCAAGATTCATATTGCAAAACAAACATTTAATAGGGGACACATCAATAACTTTTAGATCTTCATCTTTATTTTCATAGAGACTAGAAGAACACGCTTTCACAAAGCAATCTTTCTTAGCACGCATCCTAGCGGTTCTTTCTTTGCACTCATCAATGGAAATTCTCATGGCTTTGAGAGACTCATTGATATCATGCTTAGGAGGAATAGACCTAAGTTTCAAAGAATCAACATCAAGAGAAATTCTATCAACGTTCCTAGCCAATTCATCCACTTTAAGCAATTTTTCTTCAAGCAAAGCATTGAAATTCTTTTGCGAATTCATAAACTCCTTAACACTAGTCTCAAATTCAGAGGGCATCTTATTAAAATTTCCATAAGAATTGTTGTAGGAATTACCATAATTATTAGAGGAATTACTAGGATACGGCCTATGATTAAAGTTTCCTCTATACGCGTTGTTACCAAAATTATTCCTACCAACAAAATTTTCACATCCATAGATTCATTATTATTCTCAATCAAAGTAGACGAAGGCATATCATTAGGATCAGAAGAAACACTTTTATTAGCAAATAATTTCATAAGTTCATCCATCTTTCCACTCAAAACATTAATTTCTTCTATTGCATGCACTTTTTTATTAGTGGATCTTTCGGTGTGCCATTGAGAATAATTAACCATAATATTATCTAGGAGTTTAGTAGCTTCTCCTAAGGTGATTTCAATAAAAGTGCCTCCCGCGGCCGAATCTAAAAGATTTCTAGAAGCAAAATTCAATCCGGCATAATTTTTTTGTATAATTATCCACAAATTCAAACCATGAGTAGGGCAATTACGTATCATTAATTTCATCCTCTCCCAAGCTTGTGCAACATGTTCATGATCAAGTTGCTTAAAATTCATGATATCGTTTCTAAGAGAGATGATCTTAGCGGGAGGAAAATACTTAGAGATAAAAGCATCTTTGCACTTATTCCAAGAATCAATACTATTTTTAGGCAAAGATGAAAACCAAGATTTAGCACGATCTCTAAGTGAAAAAGGAAATAGCTTCAATTTAACAATATCATTGTCCACATATTTCTTCTTTTGCATATCACACAAATCAACAAAGCTAGTTAGATGGGTAGCGGCATCTTCACTAGGAAGGCCGACGAATTGATCTTTCATGACAAGATTCAACAAAGCAGCATTAATTTCACAAGATTCAGTATCAGTAAGAGGAGCAATCAGAGTGTTAAGGAAATCATTGTTGTTGGTATTGGTAAAGTCACACAATTTGGTATTATCTTGAGCTATCGTGACAAGCAAGCAATCCAACACACGAGCAAACAAGAAGCAGGCGAAAAAGAGGCGAACAGAAAAGAGAGAGGGCGCATGAAACGGCAAGGGTGAAGTGGGGGAGAGGAAAACGAGAAGCAAATGGCAAATAATGTAATGCGGGAGACAAGGGTTTGTGATGGGTACTTGGTATGTTGACTTTTGCGTAGACTCCCCGGCAACGGTGCCAGAAATCCTTCTTGCTACCTCTTGAGCACTACGTTGGTTTTCCCTTGAAGAGGAAAGGGTGATGCAGTAAAGCAGCGTAAGTATTTCCCTCAGTTTTTGAGAACCAAGGTATCAATCCAGTAGGAGGCCACGCACGAGTCCCTCGCACCTACACAAACAAATAAATCCTCGCAACCAACGCAATAAAGGGGTTGTCAATCCCTTCACGGTCACTTACGAGAGTGAGATCTGATAGATATGATAAGATAATATTTTTGGTATTTTTATGATAAAGATGCAAAGTAAAATAAAAGGCAATATAAATAACTAAGTGTTGGAAGATTAATATGATGGAAAATAGACCCGGGGGGCATAGGTTTCACTAGTGGCTTCTCTCAAGAGCATAAGTATTACGGTGGGTAAACAAATTACTGTTGAGCAATTGACAGAATTGAGCATAATTATGAGAATATCTAGGTATGATCATGTATATAGGCATCATGTCCGAGACAAGTAGACCGACTCCTGCCTGCATCTACTACTATTACTCCACACATCGACTGTTATCCATCATGCATCTAGAGTATTAAGTTCAAAAGAACAGAGTAACGCTTTAAGTAAGATGACATGATGTAGAGGGATAAACTCATGCAATATGATATAAACCCCATCTTGTTATCCTCGATGGCAACAATACAATACGTGCCTTGCTGCCCCTACTGTCACTGGGAAAGGACACCGCAAGATTGAACCCAAAGCTAAGCACTTCTCCCATTGCAAGAAAGATCAATCTAGTAGGCCAAACCAAACTGATAATTTGAAGAGACTTGCAAAGATAACCAAACATACATAAAAGAATTCAGAGAAGATTCAAATATTGTTCATAGATAAACTTGATCATAAACCCACAATTCATCGGTCTCAACAAACACACTTCAAAAAAACAATACATCGAATAGATCTCCACAAGAGAGGGGGAGAACATTGTATTGAGATCCAAAAAGAGAGAAGAAGCCATCTAGCTAATAACTATGGACCCGAAGGTCTGAGGTAAACTACTCACACATCATCAGAGAGGCTATGGTGTTGATGTAGAAGCCCTCCGTGATCGATGCCCCCTCCGGCGGAGCTCCGGAAAAGGCCCCAAGATGGGATCTCACGGGTACAGAAGGTTGCGGCGGTGGAGTTAGGTTTTTGGCTACATATCTGGTAGTTTGGGGATACATAGGTATATATAGGAGGAAGAAGTACGTCGGTGGAGCAACGTGGGCCCCACGAGGGTGGAGGGCGCGCCGAGGGGGGTAGGCGCGCCCCCTACCTCTTGCCTTCCTGGTTGATGTCTTGACGTAGGGTCCAAGTCCTCTGGATCACATTCGTTCCAAAAATCACGTTCCCGAAGGTTTCATTCCGTTTGGACTCTGTTTGATATTCTTTTTCTGTGAAACTCTGAAATAGGCAAAAAACAGCAATTCTGGGCTGGGCCTCCGGTTAATAGGTTAGTCTCAAAAATAATATAAAAGTTTATAATAAAGCCCAATAATGTCCAAAACAGAATATAATATAGCATGGAACAATCAAAAATTATAGATACGTTGGAGACGAATCAAGTATCGGTACTCTATCAGAGGAAGAAGGAACGAAAGGGCATCAGATTATAGAAACAACCGACTAAATCAAAGATTAAATGCAAAGGAATTATCATTTCCAAATCAAGGGATCAAATTTCGATGGTCTAATTAAGATTGGATAAGTTGAATAGACTTAGGGGTACAATCGATGGTAATTTGATTGGTCGATAACCAGCTCATGTTCAAAATGACATTTGAGCCGGAAAGATAATTTAAAAGGGTCAACTGATGATTGTGTGCGTTCGCACTCATGTTGAATCAATAGGATCAAAATGACGGTGTCAAAGGAGACTAATGAATATTGCCAGACATATGAGAAGCATCCATAATGCGAGCAGACAAGTATTTGTAGATCAATAAGCTGCTAAGGATTTTCGGAGGATCGAATAGTATTTCGAAGACTTTGTGAAACACCTGAACAACTGGGGATGAGCGAATAGTCGGTAAGTGCGAGGAATTATCCGTAGGGGTATCCATGTGAGAAAGAACTGCAAGGCAGTAGGCACAAAGTATTCTCGGAACAATAAAGATAATTTCGAGGTATCTTATAATAACAAGATCAACGGGGAAAGATTGTATGAATGGCAAGTGTACATGGTTATCCATAGAGGTTTATCGATGGATGGGAATTGCAAAAGTGATGGCACAAAGTCTCGAGAGAACATCATACATTATCCTCGGAATCTTCTGATGTAGCAGACGATCATCGGTAGTAAGGTGCTCTCCGGATGAAAGTGATCATGAGATCCTAATGTTAGATTTAGCAAAATTCATTTAACCCGAATAGAAGAGAGATCAAAGTCCCAGAGTATAGACGGGGAACAAAAGATCCTAATACCACCCAATGGCGACGTGGGCCCGTAAGGCACACAACCATGTTAGTAAAAGTTTTGTAATGTCTAGACTCGACTTTGGCCAAGGAGTGTGGAAGGGGGATTCCTATAGGGAGTCGGCTCTGATACTAACTTGTGACGCCCCCGATTCAATCGCACACTAATCATGCACGCAAACGTGTACGATCAAGATCAGGGACTCACGGGAAGATATCACAACACAACTCTAAAAACATAAATAAGTCATACAAGCATCATAATACAAGCCAGGGGCCTCGAGGGATCGAATACAAGTGCTCGATCATAGATGAGTCAACGTAAGAAACAATATCTGAGTACAGACATAAGTAAACAAGTTGCCATAAGATGGCTAGCACAAACTGGGATACAGATCGAAAGAGGTGCAGGCCTCCTGCCTGGGATCCTCCTAAACTACTCCTGGTCGTTGTCGGCGGCCTACACGTAGTAGTAGGCACCCTCTGTGTAGTAGGGGTCGTCGTCGACGGTGGCGTCTGGCTCCTGGGCTCCAGCATGTGGTTGCAACAACCGAGAGGAAAGGAAAGGGGGAAAGAGGGAGAAAAGCAACCGTGAGTACTCATCCAAAGTACTCGCAAGCAAGGATCTACACTACATATGCATGGGTATCTGTATAAAGGGGCAATATCGGTGGACTGAACTGCAGAATGCCAGAATAAGAGGGGGATAGCTAGTCCTGTCAAAGACTATGCTTCTGGAAGCCTCCATCTTGCAGCATGTAGAAGAGAGTAGATGGTAAGTTCACCAAGTATAATCGCATAGCATAATCCTACCCGGCGATCCTCCCCTCGTCGCCCTGTATGAGAGCGATCACCGGGTTATATCTGGCACTTGGAGGGGTGTGTTTTATTAAGTATCCAGTTCTAGTTGTCATAAGGTCAAGGTACAACTCCGGGTCGTCCTGTTACCGAGGATCACGACTATTCGAATAGACAAACTTCCCTGCAGGGGTGCACCACATTACCCAATACGCTCGATCCCCTTTGGCCGGACACACTTTCCTGGGTCATGCCCGGCCTCGGAAGATCAACATGTCGCAGCCCTACCTAGGCACAACAGAGAGGTCAGCACACCAGTCTAAATCCTATGCGCGCAGGGGTCTGGGCCCATCGCCCATTGCACACCTACACGTTGCAAGGGCTGCCGAAAGCAGACCTAGCAACCTCCATTACAAAGGAAGTTGCGTTACGCGGTCCAACTCGGCGCGCGCCGCTCAGTTGCTGACGTCAAGAAGGCTTCGGCTGATACCACGACGTCGAGTGCCCATAACTGTTCCCGCGTAGTTGGTTAGTGCGTATAGGCCAGTCGCCAGACTCAGATCAAATACCAAGATCTCGTTAAGCGTGTTATTTTTAAGTAACCGCAGACGCCGACCAGGGCTAGACCCACCTCTCACCTAGGTAGTCTCAACCTGCCCTGTCGCTCCGCCACAAAGATCCACCCAGAGGGCCGTCGGGACAAAGGTCCTTTCAGCCCCCAATCCGTGAATCACTCGCGGGTACTCTACGAGCCGACCCGACTTTAGTCACCACATGTATCATATATTATGTATATAAGTATATACCCGTGATCACCTCCCGAGTGATCATGGCCCGATAGTATAGCATGGCAGACGGACAAGAATGTAGGGCCACTGATGGAATACTAGCATCCTATACTAAGCATTTAGGATTGCAGGTAAAGGTAACAACAGTAGTAGCAAAGACGGGCTATGCAGCAGAATAGGATTAACCGAAAGCAGTAACATGCTACACCACTCCAATGCAAGCAGTAGAGAAGGAATAGGCGATATTTGGTGATCTGGGGGGGGCTTGCCTGGTTTCTTTGGCAAGAAGGAGGGGTCGTGAACACAGTAGTCGATCGGGGCACCAGTAGGGGCGTCATGCTCGTAGTCTACCGGAGAGAAGAGGGGGAAGAAACAATGAATACAATGCAAACAGATGCATAACGATGCATGAAATAACAAGTAACGGTGCCAGGTGTGCCCTAACGCAGTAGGAGGTGATACCGGTGAAGGGGGAAACATCCGGGAAAGTATCCTCGGAGTTTCGCGTTTTCGGATAGATGAACCGGAGGGGAAAAGTTGCGTGTTCGCTATGCTAGGGATGTGTGGCGGACGAACGGGCTGCGTATTCGGATTCGTCTCGTCGTTCTGAGCAACTTTCGTGTACAAAGTTTTTCATCCGAGCTACGGTTTATTTTATATTAATTTAAAAAGGATTTAATCATTTTCAGGAATTAACAGATTTAACTTAAACTCAAAAATAGGTTTACTGCATCAGCATCACGTCAGCGGTCAAAGTTGACCGTTGATCAGTCAACTGACGTGTGGGTCCCGCTGTCATAGGCTGATCACTAATTAACAGTAGTTAGTTTAACTAGTAGGTTAATTAAGTTGAGTTAATTAACATAAATTAAGTTAATTAATTAATTATATATGTTTTCCATCTTATTTTTTCATTTTTGGGGCGGGCCCTACTAGTCATTGACCCAGAGGGGGCCTTAGCAGGCGTGTGGGCGTTGCGGGTGCGGGCGTAGGGCGCTGCGGGCAAGGCACCCGTCGGGGCGGACCCGAACGCGACGGGGCGGGCACTCGTCGGCGTGTAGCGACAGGCGAGGCCTAGCGCGAGGCCGCGACGCCACCGGCAACACGGGCGCGTGTGCGACAAGTGCAGCGGCGAGCAGGGAGAGGCAGAGCGGCGTGGGGAAGGGGGCGACCAGGGGCAGCGGTGGTGGACGCCGGTGGAGCCGCGAGCAGCGGCGTGTGGGGAGGCGCAAGGTGTGGGCGAGGCACAGGCGCGGCCCTGTGCCAGCATGCGGTAGGAGCCGCGGTTCAGGGCGGGCGGAGCACGACCACGGTGGCCTTGGGCGCGGGGAGGTGGTGTGGAGCGGCGGGCACGACGAGCGTGGTGGCCAGGGCCACGCGCGAGCGGGCACGCGTGAGGTGGCAGTGAGCGAGGCCACGACAGGCGAGCAGCGCGCGGCAGTAGCGGGGCTACGCGCGAGCGCGGGCGACAGAAGGGTGTGGCGAGGCCGGCGAATGCGGCCTAGAGCGCGAGCTCCGGCACGCGGGCGCGCGCGCGAACGCGCCGACGTGGGCGTGACGGGGCCATGGTGAGCGCGGGGCGAGGGAGAGAGGAGGACCGGGGTCCTCACCGGGGGCTGTAGGGGTTCGGGCAGCGGTGCGTGAGGAGGAGGACGGAGACGGAGCGTCGCAGGCGAGGCAGTCCGACGAGGAGGGGCTCCGGCGACGGTGGAGCGGTCTGGCGAGTCGGGGAGGCCTTCGAGCGGTAGCGGACGGGGGACGGTCGTCGGGGTCGTCGCCCCGATCCAGATCCAGCGGGGGGAAGAGGAGAGGAGTGGGGAACGTGGGGGGTTAGGGTTTAGGGTGAGAGGGGATAAGGGGAGTGGGGGTGAGCTGGCCAGTTGGGCCTTTGCCCAGTTGGGCTGGTGGCCTGCTGGGCTGGAGCCCAGTGGGGGTACTTTTGTTTTGTTTTCTGTTTTTTTATACTCTCCTTTTTCTTTATTTTCTTTTCTGTTTCTCTTTATTTACCTAACATTTTAGTTTTGTAAAAATACCTATGTTGTAATTAAGTCACATACCGAACATTTTTGTTTTATTGCTTGAAAACTTTTATTGTTTGCCGTGACTTTGAATTTGATTTTTGTAACGTTTTGATCTAACGCGAGGTTAGCAACTCTAACAGAGGTGACGTGGCATCATTAGCTAAGGTTACTGTAGCTTAATTATCCGGGCGTCACACGTTGGTAGGAGCTGCTCCCGCACGTCTTTGAACTGTTAAGGAGATCAATATGCATGTGTATTAGTTGTGTGACTAGATATCGATAATCACGTAAAAATTGTGAATAGTGTTTTGGCAAACGTACCCATTGTTGTCTATCAGATTTTCTCCTTCCGGACACCATCATGCGAATGTTCTCGCAAACGTAGTATGCACACACTTCAGTCCCCGGCGCCTGCTTCAGGGCCTTTACGAGAATAGAATTTAATCAGATAATAATTAATCAAGCATGATAATTAATTAATGGTATTGAAACAAGAATTAAAGAGATGCTAGCTAGCTAGTACTACTTAATTACTTACCTTGGGTCGAAACAAAAACAACTTTTTCCGCCATTTGCCTGGAGTCACCTTGATGAACTTTGCCCAAGCCCTACCCGCCAGCAAAGAAAATGAATAAAGGGGTTATTAAATAGTTGATATCAGGAAATGACGAAATAAATAGGCCGAGATATAGTTAATAATGATTGAAATTACATGTCGACTATCCCCTTCAAGATGGTGAAATCACTTTCTTTTTTAAGTAGTGAGTCCAGTACTTCAACTGTTCCTTCTTCAACTTTAATGATTAACAAGATCCAGTGGTAACTGCATGCGCACACGTTTGCATGTCTTAATTAAGCGGGCATGTGCATAACACTAATCAGCTACCGTAAACCCTATACACTTAATTATTAACATCTAGCTAGCTAGTAAGCAAAAGCAGAATTTGTAGTACAAGACAGTGTGACTCACAGGAAGTTGTAAGGAAGTAGTATATCTTCACTGGTATTGAGGTGCTTCAAGAACTCTAGCATTTTATTCTCTACATCTTCTTTATACCATTCCAATTTCCATGTGTGTTCATTAATGGTATTTGGGTCAATGAACCCAATGCCATAGCGTCCGGATTTTTTCATTTTACATCTTCATCCTGCATAATACCACAGAAAAGAATATAGTGAGGATAATTACAGGTAATGATCGATCAATGAGCACTACAGCTAGCTTGAGACTTCAATTACAGAAAGAAATCACTTACAGACAATAGCAACTGACGAGAGATTGGTCGAGTGCTTCTTGATTGAATAACTGAAATAGTTCTGATTACTCAGCGGACAGAGCTAGCTTATGGAAGTAATGGTCTTCCTTGACGTTCACCATGAGGGACTCTCGATTGGAACTCTTGGTAATTTTCATGTACCAATCATGCAATTCATACATTCTCGTTGGGAGGTTCTTGACCTCCTCAGGCTCGACCAAAGGTTCGCCGTGGACATATTTCCGTTTTATGTCCTCCTCTCTAAGAGGAGACATGGGCTCGATCTCGAGGAGTTGTCCAACAGTGATACCGAGCATTTGAACCTGCCTTCTATGCTCCTCGG
>NC_057811.1:100168911-100173084 GCF_018294505.1 Triticum aestivum | reverse complement strand
GCGCCGCCTGTTCTCCCAGCTGGGGAACGATTTTCCCGCATTTTTGCCAGCTGCTTGGCTCGAGTTCGAGCTCGACTCCTTCTGTAGTCGTGCTCGATGTGCCTTCCTGATTTGGTGCTCATAGTATGAGTCAACAGGCTTGGGAGCTGGTTTTCTAGCCATACGAATAAAGTGGTAAATCTTATCCTCAAGCAATTTCTCCTTTGGCGGCGGTGGCGGTTTTGGTCCAAAATGGGCGCCCACTTGGGCCTTCACTATGGCTATGTTTTGCTCCTCGGTCATGTCGTAAGGCCTCTGAGGAAGAGGAGTGAGGCTTGGTCCATATTGATATCGCTTGCCTCCGCTTGTACCTCCTGTACTACCTCGACTCGTAGCACTACGCACCAAAGCTGCGGCGGCTCTCTTCCGTGATTGCTGAGGTGGCGGAGATGGCCTGACGTGGCTCAGTTGGAGCAGGAGGAGTGGCCTGACGCTGCGCCAGACTTGAAGCAGGAGGAGTGGCCTGACGCGGTGTCGGACTTGAAGCAAGAGGAGTGGCCTGACACTGTGCCGGACTTGAAGCAGGAGGAGTGGCCTGACGCTGTGCCGGACTTGGAGGAGGAGGAGTGGCCTGACGCGTTGGTGGACTTGGAGGAGCGGGAGTCTGCTGACGCGGTGGCGGACTTCCAGGAGGAGTCGGCTAACGCGGTGTCGGTGGCCTTCGAAAGATGATGCAATCCTTTCTCCATAGGATGATACGATGTTTGGCCTCTCCCAGTGTGTGCTCCTCGTCACCTCCAGGAATGTCAAGCTCTAGCTCCGAATATTGGTCCACCTCATCAACCACGACACGAGCATAGCCGGCTGGAATCGGGTTGCAATGGAAGGTTGCTTCGGTGGGATTTGTATAGGCAATGGCGCCGCCACCTTCATGGATATGTTCTTCATTTTGAAGTGTAGCTCATAGTTAGTGTTCTCCATGATGTCATCCATAGGGTATCTATCCAGCAGTGCGTCGCCCGGGGCGGAACCCATGCTGCTTCTCGGCATGGATGGGACGGTGCTATCCAATGCTGGATCATCCGCTAGATGTTGCCGCTACTGAGACCCCTTGTAACGCCCACGATGCAGCTATATCTCCCACGTGTCGAGGCACGACTTAGAGGCATAACCGCATAGTGGTTTTATCGCAAGAAGGGTCATCTTCACACAATCCCATGTAATGAACAAGAATGGGATAAAGAGTTGGCTTACAATCGCCACTTCACACAATACATAAATATCATCATACATCATCCAAAATGCAATCACATAGTAACGACCACGTTCCTCGTCGAACTCCCACTTGAGATCGACGCCATCATATGCACTGGCATCGTCGGCACCTGCAACTGTTTTGGTAGAATCTGTGAGTCACGGGGACTCAGCAATCTCACACTCGCGAGATCAAGACTATTTAAGCTTGTAGGAAAGGGAGGTGCAAAGAGGTGGAGCTGCAGCGGCAAAAGCATATATGGTGGCTAACTTGCGCAAATGAGAGCGAGAAGAGAAGCAACGGAACGGACGTCATCTAGCAATGACCAAGAAGTGATCCTGAACACCTACTTACGTCATAACAACTCAGACCGTGTTCACTTCCCGGACTCCGCCGAGAAGAGACCATCACGGCTACGCACGCAGTGGATGTATTTTAATTGGGTCAAGTGACAAGTTATCTACAACCGGACATTAACAAATTCCCATCTGCCTCATAACCGCGGGCACGGCTTTCGAAAGATATTACCCTGCAGGGGTGTCCCAACTTAGCCCATCATAAGCTCTCACGGTCAACGAAGGATAAACCTTCTCCCGGAAAGACCCGATCAGTCTCGGAATCCCGGTTTACAAGACATCTCGACAATGGTAAAACAAGACCAGCAAAGCCGCCCGAATGTGCCGACAAATCCCGATAGGAGCTGCACATATCTCGTTCTCAGGGCACACCGGATTGTCCAAGCTTCCGATAGGCCAGCCCAGGGTTGCCCCTGGTGGCCACCGGCGACTGACAGTTTGGACCAATACTCAGAGGAGCACTGGCCCGGGGGTTTAAAATAAAGATGACCCTCGGGCTCTAGAAAACCCGGGGAAAAAGGTATAGGTCGCAAATGGTAAAACCAAGGTTGGGCCTTGCTGGAGGAGTTTTATTCAAGGCGAACTGTCAAGGGGGTCCCATAAATCACCCGACCGCGTAAGGAACGCAAACTCAAGGAACATAATCCCGGTATAACAGTAACTAGGGCGGCAAGAGTGGAACAAAACACCAGGCATAAGGCCAAACAACGGTTTGCTAGGAAAGGATGGTTAGGACTGACATGGTTAAAATGGGAGACATGATATAGCAAGTGATAGGTAGCGAGCATGGCAATAGAGCGAACAACTAGCATAGCAAAGATAGAAGTGATTTCGAGGGGTGGTCATCTTGCCTGCAAGATTCTCAGAGTTGTCGAAAGCTTGATCCTCGTAAGCGTACTCGACAGGTTCCTCGTTCACGAACTCGTCTCCCGGCTCTACCCAAGACAAGAACACAAACAAACGAAACCACAATCAACAACGAGAAATGCGCAAGCAACAAAATGCAAAACATGTATGATATGCAAGATATGGTATGCGATGCATATGCGTGCTCCGGAAGGAAATGATGAACATGGCAGTAATTTGACAAGCCAAACATGCCACTGGAAAGATGAGGTGATTTCGGTCGAAATCGATATAAAGATCACCGGAATCGGATGCACGGTTTGCAAATGACAAGCAAAACAAGAATGACACTAATCTGCGATAAACAGCAAGATAGCACTTAAAATGCAACAAGCAACAATGCTACAGCACCCCAACATAGCAACAAAGCACATGGCAGTAATCTACAGGAGATGCTTGACAAAAGATGAACACTGAGCTACGGCTAGTTCTCAACATAACAAGCTCAAACAAGCATGGCCAAAGTGCAAAAGATTACAGGTTCACAGACTTGGTGAAAAACTGGACATGGCAGAAATCAGCATCAGGTAGCAATGTTCAGAGCACGAAATCAACATGCTACAGGAACTTAACATAGCACAACAAGGCATGGTACTGTTCTACTAAATGCACATGACAAAAGTCCCTTACTGACCATAAGCCAAAAAGGACCAGAAGATATGATGGCAAGCATGTAAACATAGCAAGTTTCGTTATCAGGTTTCAGACTTGTCAGAAAACAGAGCATGGCAGAAATATTAATATGTAGGTCTCTTTGTGAGCTTGATGCACTCACTACAGAGCAATTCACTACAAACCAAGCATACCTACAGCAAGATGGCATGTTTATGAAGCTAACCATGGCAAGAACAATTGCATAGCATGTATGGATCAACTACAATAAGCTTGGCAAAAATGAATATCATGTTAAGAATCTGCCAGAAATATTTTTTAGCAAAAGTAGAGCAAGATTGAGTCATGCTATGGCACTCCATAATTGCGAAAAATTTCAGGAATGGATCAATTACAACTATATCTACAAAACATCCTTACTGAACATCTCCAAAATATGCATGGATCTCTCTGTAGCATGAAGTTTACATGGCAACAAAATTACAACAGACAAGGACAGAGAAATCACCAAGTCCCTGAAAACAGAATTATTACGGGGACTACTTTGCATGCTTGTGCTAGTCACCACAGAGATCACAAAAATACATGGACTACACCACTGGAAAGATGGCATGGCATAATTCAAAACACATGTAGAGCTCATGCTCAAAAGATGCACAGAATAAATGATACAAAAATGACAAATCTCCAAGTTCTGATAAGAACCAGAGATTAACAGCAACTAGCCCTCTTCCAACGAAGATTTGGGCATCAAGATGACCTCTAATGAACGGTGCAATTGAAAAAAAATAAGAGCATCACGAGTCGAACAATTTGACATGTTACACGCATGAATCGGAGCTACATACACAGAGTTATCGCATCCCAAACAGGAGCACATGCTAAGAAATCTTGATGACTTGGAGAAAAAAAGAGGCTCGGGGAAAAAGTCAGGCTCACGATTGGATCTGGATCGAGCCGTTCCTCGAGCTCGAGCCCGACGGCGCTCGGGGCTCCGGTGCGCTCGCCGGCGGGAGGAAGGAGGGTGGCGCGAGGAAGGCCGGAGGGGAGGCCGGAGGTGCGGGC
>NC_057811.1:100158551-100168295 GCF_018294505.1 Triticum aestivum | reverse complement strand
GGCCGGCGGGGAGGAAGGCGGCGGACGGAGGACGACGCGCGGGCCGGGGAGGGCTCGCCGCGGGCTCGGGCGGGCCGCGGACGCGGGCGGCGACGCTTGGTGACGTGGCGCGCTCCGGTTGGCCGGGCGGCGCGGCGGACGTTGTCCGGCCGGAGCGGACGCGTCCGGCGCGGCGCGGAGGGAGAGGGTTAGGGTTCGTCTGTGATTTCGTTTTTCGGGATGTCCACATATAAATAGGTAGAGGGAGCTAGGAGACTCCAAATGAGGTGCGGTTTTCGCCCACACGATCGTAATCGAACGACCTAGAGCATGGAAGAGAGTTTGGTGGGTTTTGGGCTGGTTTTTGAGGGGTTTTTTGCTGGACACTCAAATGGACTTTGCGGATGCCCGGTTAACCGATGGAGTACCAAACGACCTCCGAATGGAACGAAACTTGACCGGTAGTCTCCGGGTGGTATATTAAGACCACTTGACAAGACTCAGTCCATTCCGAGAAAGTATGACACACGCACACGAAAGAAAACAAGAGGGGTGCACCGGAGGAGATAGGAGCGCCGGATTGGAAAACGGACAACGGGGAAAATGCTCGGATGCATGAGACGAACACGTATGCGAATGGAATGCACATGATGACATGATATGAAAATGCATGACATGACAAAATACAAAACGAAAGACAAAACCCGACAACGGAGGGAAAATCATAACACATAGCCGGAAATGGCAAGAGTCGGAGTTACAATTATGGCAAGTTACATGCGGGGTGTTACAACACTCCACCACTACGAGAGGATCTCGTCCCGAGATCTAGGACTGAAAGAACTCCGGATATTCGGAACGGAGATGGTCCTCGCATTCCCAGGTGGCTTCCCGGTCGGAATGGTGCGACCACTTCACTTTCAGGAATTTGATTGACTTGTTGCGAGTCTTGCGCTCAGTTTCTTCAAGAATAGCAACGGGGTGCTCATGATAAGACAAATCTTCTTGGAGGTCAATCTCTTCGAAGTCGATAGTGCGCTCAGGCGTCTTGAAGCACTTGCGGAGCTGTGACACGTGGAACACATCGTGCACGTTCGAGAAGTTGGAAGGAAGCTCAAGTTGATAGGCGAGGTCGCCTCTTTTGCCAATGATCTTGAAAGGACCCACGTATCTAGGGGCAAGCTTCCCTTTGATACCGAAGCGACGAGTGCCTTTCATTGGAGAGACGCGGAGGTAGACATGGTCTCCGATCTCGAAAGCCAAATCACGATGCTTACTATCATAGTAACTCTTCTGACGCGATTGCGCGGCTTTGAGATTATCACGGATGACTTTACACATTTCTTCAGCTTCAGTGATTAAGTCATTGCCAAGAAGTTGGCGTTCACCAGTCTCTGACCAATTGAGAGGAGTACGGCACTTTCTGCCATAGAGAATCTCGAATGGGGCCTTGCCCGAACTCGCTTGGAAGCTGTTGTTGTAGGAGAATTCAGCATATGGAAGACAATCTTCCCATTTCATGCCAAAAGAAATGACACAAGCCCTGAGCATATCTTCAAGAATTTGATTGACTCGCTCGACTTGGCCACTAGTTTGAGGGTGGAAAGCTGTGCTGAAGCGAATATTTGTGCCCATGGCCTTCTGGAAGGAGTCCCAGAACTTAGAGGTGAAGATGCTTCCACGATCAGAAGAAATCAATTGTGGAATGCCGTTCAAGGAGACAATTCTGGAGGTGTAAAGCTCTGCCAGCTGAGCTGCTGTGATGGATTCTTTGATTGGAAGGAAATGAGCCACTTTAGAGAGCTTGTCGATGACAACGAAGATAGCATCATTTCCGCGCTTGGACTTGGGAAATCCAGTCACGAAGTCCATTTCGATATGATCAAACTTCCATTCCGGAATAGCAAGAGGTTGGAGGAGACCAGCTGGTCGTTGGTGTTCTGCTTTCACTCTTCGGCAGACATCACATTCATTCACGAATTGAGCAATTTCTCGATTCATTCGAGTCCACCAATACGACTGCTTGAGGTCATGATACATCTTCGTACTTCCAGGATGAATGGACAGGAGAGAATTGTGCGCCTCGTTCATTATGACTTCCCTTAGATCACCTTTAGGAACCACAATCCGGTCCTCGAAGAACAAAGTGTCTCTGTCATCAATGCGATAGCACTTGTATTTGGAAAGACCCTTGTCGATACCACGTTTCACCTTCTTCACCATGGCATCAAGGAGTTGTGCCTCACGAATTTGATCTTCCAAAGTAGGAGAAACTATGAGGTTGGCAAGAAAGCCTTGAGGAACAACTTGGAGATTCAGCTTGCGGAAAGCTTCACAAAGATCCGGTTGGAAAGGCTTGAGAATTAAGCTGTTGCAATAAGCCTTCCTGCTTAAAGCATCTGCAATGACATTAGCCTTGCCTGGAGTATATTCGATACTCGGATTGTACTCTTGAATCATTTCGACCCATCGAGTCTGCCTGAGGTTGAGGTTGGGCTGAGTGAAGATATACTTGAGACTCTTGTGATCAGTGAAAATGTCCACTTGTCTTCCCAACAAGAGATGTCTCCACGTAATCAACGCATGGACAACTGCCGCCAACTCAAGATCGTGAGTGGGGTAGTTCTTCTCGTTGGGCTTCAACTGCCGAGAGGTATAGGCCACAACTTTCTTCTCTTGCATTAACACAACACCGAGACCTTGGAGAGAAGCATCACAGAAAACTTCATACGGCTTGGATTCATCAGGAGGAGTCAAGACAGGAGCTGTGACTAGTTTCTCTTTGAGAGTGTTGAAAGCGACGTCACACTCAGGAGACCAGACATACTTCACATGCTTCTGTAGGAGGTTGGAAAGAGGCTTTGCAATCTTGGAGAAATTCTCAATGAATCTTCGGCAATAGCTTGCAAGACCCAGAAAACTGCGGAGCTGCTTGACATTTTGAGGAGGTTCCCAATCCAGAACTGCGGACACCTTCTCGGGGTTAACAGCGATGCCCTTGGCAGAGATGATGTGACCAAGGAAAAGAACTTCATCAAGCCAAAACTCACATTTAGAGAACTTCGCATAAAATTGATACTCTCTGAGCTTGTCGAGCACCAATCGCAAATGTTTGGCATGATCCTGCTTATTCTTGGAGAAGACCAAGATATCATCGAGATACACCAGAACGAATTCATTGGTATAGGGGTTGAAGATGAAATTCATCATCCGAGAGAACACTGGAGGAGCATTGACAAGGCCGAAAGACACGACAGTATATTCATAAGAACCAAAGCTTGTTCTGAATGCTGTCTTGGGAATATCTTCTTCACGAATGCGAATCTGATGATAACCCATACGAAGGTCAAGCTTCGAGAATACTTTAGCCCCTTTGAGTTGCTCAAATAGCTCATTGATGTTGGGAAGTGGATACTTGTTCTTGATTGTCTTCTTGTTCAATGGACGGTAGTCGACACAAAGTCGGTCCGTGCCATCCTTCTTCTTGACAAAAAGAACACCACAACCCCATGGAGAAGAACTCGGTCTGATCAAACCCAGACGTTCTTGTTCATCGAGCTGTTTCTTCAATTCCTTCAGCTCGTTGGGTCCAAGCTTGTATGGACGCTTGCAAACGGGTTCAGTTCCAGGCTCTAGTTCGATAACGAACTCAACTGGCCGGTGAGGAGGCATACCCGAAAGCTCTTCTGGAAAGACATCTTGATACTCGCAAACGACTGGAATTTGAGAGATGGCATTCAATTCGCCTTTCTCATTGAGAGAGAAAAACCGAATGGTTTCATCACGAGCGGCAAAAATAATCACATCCTCAGACGAGTGTGTCAATTGAATTTCCCTGGCAGCACAATCAAGTTGAGCCTTGTGCTTAGAAAGCCAGTCCATCCCGAGAATTAGATCAATATCCGAGTCACCAAGGACAATTGGAGAAGACTGGAATTTGTAGTCGCCCATCTTGATGGTAACATTCGGAACCATGGAACTTGCATTCATGCATTTTCCCGGAGAGACAACTGCTAACGGCCTAGGCAATCCTTGGAAATGCAATTCATGCTTGGATGCAAAAGGTCTTGATATGAAAGAAAGCGATGCACCAGTATCAAAAAGAACTTTTGCAGGAAAATCATTAACAGGAAGATTACCCATTATCACATCAGTAGATTCCTCCGCTTGAGCTGCATTCATCATGTTCACCTTTGCAAACTTTGGATTATGCTTGACCACTGCATTGCTGGAAGATCTGACAGGAGGAGGAGGAGGAAGACGCCTCTGGTTGAAGCACTTGTTAGCATAGTGACCTTTCTGCTGACATTTGTTGCAAGTCACCTCTGAGAGTGGACGGTGATAAGGAGCATTGGACTTTGGAGCTTGATTCTGAGACTTGTTCTGATAGCCAGAGTTGGAAGAGTTGGAAGAACCATGGCCACCTTTGTTCTTCTGCTGATAAGGCTGACGAAACGGAGGAGGAGGAGGCAACCAAAACTTCTGTTGCTTAGCTGTCACAAGTGAGGAAGAAGAAGACTGAACTGCGTCTCTGACTCTCTTCTTAGAAGCCTCACACTTGAGCTGAGCAGCCTCTTGCTTCAATGCCATATTGTAGAATTGATCAAAGTGAGTAGGCTCAACAAGAACGAGAGCTAACTGCAGATCCTCTTTAAGGCCACCTCTGAAGTGATAGATCATGCTCTTCTCATCAGGAACGTCTTGTTTAGCGAAGCGAGCAAGTTTCTGAAACTAAATGTTGTATTGATACACAAACATGTTTCCTTGCTTGAGATTGCGGAACTCCTCACGCTTGCTCTCAACAACACTTTGTGGAATGTGGTGCGCTTTGAAGTCCCGACAGAAGTCAGTCCAAGTGATCACACGACCTCCTCTGGAATCTTTGTATTGTTGATACCAATCAGCAGCTTGGTCCTTGAGCTGGAAAGAAGCGAACTTGACATAGTCCTCAGGCCTGACATTGCTACATTCAAAATGCTTGTTGATGTCCACGAGCCAATCATCGGCATCCGTGGCCTCGGCACAGTAGCTGAAAGACTTGGGCTGATTTGCGAGAAACTGGTTGAGAGTGGCAAAGTGAAACTGATTGTTGCCTTGATTGCCTTGCCCTTGAGTACGTTCTTGCAAGAGTTGCAGAATCATTTGAGCATTGGCGTTGGTGGCTGCCATGATTGCTTGCCATGCCTCCGGAGGTGGAGGTGGTGGCGGAGGGTTCGCTTGACTCCCTTCATTGCGATCCGGATTCTGACGCGTTGGCGGAGCCATCCTGAAGAGGGTGACATCCGTTAGCATCTTGATAGACAAATAGATAAGTAGAATCAACGGATAGAAATTGCAACATATAGTCTTCACAATAAACATTCGAACGAAGATGAACGAATGAATTCCTTGGTAAAACATCACACTTCCATAAGTTGAGAAGCCACTTGAAAAAGATATGGAATGAACATCTGAATTCGAAGAAACTCGAATACCACAATACAAAATAAAACAAAGTATTGGCTTGCAGAATAAGCCGGAACAAACATATGATAGAGGTTTCGTCCGAAGTTTTCGTGGTGGGGCCCACACGGGCTCAATCGTACAGCATCATCATGTACAAGGCTGTGCACATGACATACGAAGCGTCCCCGAGTCGGCATAGCCATGGACTGTTTAAGACACAATGAGACCACTGTAAAATCAACCGTATACAGGCGGACCACTAGACGTCGAACCCCAATCTCATATCATGCGTCTGTCGGAAAGATATCCTAAGGCTACTTGAATTCCCACTTATAAACTCCCGAAACTTTCTGGTTATGCAATCTGGTGTAGGGGATACAGGGGACACAAAATATATCACCCAAACTAACAATCCCTAGATCCAGCTGTATCCATCCGTCAACACATAACCAAGAAACCTTCGGAAATCGTTTACCTCAACCTTGGAAAAACATCCGTTATACAAGTTATGGCAATACTCCCGAACTCCCGCCCCAGTACTGGGTGGCGTCGAGGTGATCTCACCAACAACTGCATAAAAGAGATTTCGATGTCGGCGAAACTCAGGTATTCCAGAACTGTAACGATAAAATTGTGACGACAACACCTCAGAGCTCAACTCCCCGGGACACTGCCACAACCCCTAAATGTCAGGAGGCACCAAGAACAATGTTCTCGTCACAAATCCATCGGAACGATTCCAAGATACCCGCGTGATCCTAAATTTTTTTAAGTGAAATTTGAGGAGAGAGTAGTCAAAACTTCTACGTCAGGAGACCTCACCAGAGCGACGAAGGGACTGAGGAGTAAAAAGAATCCTACTCTCCGATATATATAATCCTAAGACTCAAAACATTTTTGTTCTAGACTCAACAACGCCAGCGATTCGATCAAGCAGGGGGCTCCTAAGTCGGGGATGGCTCTGATTACCAACTTGTAACGCCCACGATGCGGCTATATCTCCCACGTGTCAAGGCACGACTTAGAGGCATAACCGCATAGTGGTTTTGTCGCAAGAAGGGTCATCTTCACACAATCCCATGTAATGAACAAGAATGGGATAAAGAGTTGGCTTACAATCGCCACTTCACACAATACATAAATATCATCATACATCATCCAAAATGCAATCATATAGACCGACTATGGTCAAAATCCAGATGAAAATAAGACAACCCCAAATGCTAGATCCCCGATCGTCCCAACTGGGCTCCACTACTGATCATCAGGAAAAGACACATAGTAACGACCACGTTCCTCGTCGAACTCCCACTTGAGATCGACGCCATCATCTGCACTGGCATCGTCGGCACCTGCAACTGTTTTGGTAGAATCTGTGAGTCACGGGGACTCAGCAATCTCACACCCGCGAGATCAAGACTATTTAAGCTTATAGGAAAGGGAGGTGCAAAGAGGTGGAGCTGCAGCGGCAAAAGCATATATGGTGGCTAACTTGCGTAAATGAGAGCGAGAAGAGAAGCAACGGAACGGACGTCATCTAGCAATGACCAAGAAGTGATCCTGAACACCTACTTACGTCATAACAACTCAGACCGTGTTCACTTCCCGGACTCCGCCGAGAAGAGACCATCACGGCTACGCACGCAGTGGATGTATTTTAATTGGGTCAAGTGACAAGTTATCTACAACCGGACATTAACAAATTCCCATCTGCCTCATAACCGTGGGCACGGCTTTCGAAAGATATTACCCTGCAGGGGTGTCCCAACTTAGCCCATCATAAGCTCTCACGGTCAACGAAGGATAAACCTTCTCCCGGAAAGACCCGATCAGTCTCGGAATCCCGGTTTACAAGACATCTCGACAATGGTAAAACAAGACCAGCAAAGCCGCCCGAATGTGCCGACAAATCCCGATAGGAGCTGCACATATCTCGTTCTCAGGGCACACCGGATTGTCCAAGCTTCCGATAGGCCAGCCCAGGGTTGCCCCTGGTGGCCATCGGCGACTGACAGTTTGGACCAATACTCAGAGGAGCACTGGCCCGGGGGTTTAAAATAAAGATGACCCTCGGGCTCTAGAAAACCCGGGGAAAAAGGTATAGGTCGCAAATGGTAAAACCAAGGTTGGGCCTTGCTGGAGGAGTTTTATTCAAGGCAAACTGTCAAGGGGGTCCCATTAATCATCCGACCGCGTAAGGAACGCAAACTCAAGGAACATAATCCCGGTATAACAGTAACTAGGGCGGCAAGAGTGGAACAAAACACCAGGCATAAGGCCGAGCCTTCCACCCTTTACCAAAATATATAGATGCAGTAATTAAATAAGAGATATTGTGATATCACAACATATCCATGTTCCGACATGGAACAAACTTCAACTTCACCTGCAACTAGCAACGCTATAAGAGGGGCTGAGCAAAAGCGATAACTTGGCCAAACAACGGTTTGCTAGGAAAGGATGGTTAGGACTGACATGGTTAAAATGGGAGACATGATATAGCAAGTGATAGGTAGCGAGCATGGCAATAGAGCGAACAACTAGCATAGCAAAGATAGAAGTGATTTCGAGGGGTGGTCATCTTGCCTGCAAGATTCTCAGAGTTGTCGAAAGCTTGATCCTCGTAAGCGTACTCGACAGGTTCCTCATTCATTAACTCGTCTCCCGGCTCTACCCAAGACAAGAACACAAACAAACGAAACCACAATCAACAACGAGAAATGCGCAAGCAACAAGATGCAAAACATGTATGATATGCAAGATATGGTATGCGATGCATATGCGTGCTCCGGAAGGAAATGATGAACATGGCAGTAATTTGACAAGCCAAGCATGCCACTGGAAAGATGAGGTGATTTCGGTCGAAATCGATATAAAGATCACCGGAATCGGATGCACGGTTTGCAAATGACAAGCAAAACAAGAATGACACTAATCTGCGATAAACAGCAAGATAGCACTTAAAATGCAACAAGAAACAATGCTACAGCACCCCAACATAGCAACAAAGCACATGGTAGTAATCTACAGGAGATGCTTGACAAAAGATGAACACTGAGCTACGGCTAGTTCTCAACATAACAAGCTCAAACAAGCATGGCCAAAGTGCAAAAGATTACAGGTTCACAGACTTGGTGAAAAACTGGACATGGCAGAAATCAGCATCAGGTAGCAATGTTCAGAGCACGAAATCAATATGCTACAGGAACTTAACATAACAAAACAAGGCATGGTAGTGTTCTACTAAATGCACATGACAAAAGTCCCTTACTGACCATAAGCCAAAAAGGACTAGAAGATATGGTGGCAAGCATGTAAACATAGCAAGTTTCGTTATCAGGTTCAGACTTAGCAGAAAACAGAGCATGGCAGAAATATTAATATGTAGGTCTCTTTGTGAGCTTGATGCACTCACTACAGAGCAATTCACTACAAACCAAGCATACCTACAGCAAGATAGCATGTTTATGAAGCTAACAATGGCAAGAACAATTGCATAGCATGTATGGATCAACTATAATAAGCTTGGCAAAAATGAATATCATGTTAAGAATCTGCCAGAAATATTTTATAGCAAAAGTAGAGCAAGATTGGGTCATGCTATGGCACTCCATAATTACGAAAATTGCAGGAATGGATCAAATACGACTATATCTACAAAACATCCTTACTGAACATCTCCAAAATATGCATGGATCTCTCTGTAGCATGAAGTTTACATGGCAACAAAATTACAGCAGACTAGGACTTGGAGAAATCACTAAGTCCCTGAAAACAGAATTATTACGGGGCCTACTTTGCATGCTTGTGCTAGTCACCACAGAGATCACAAAAATACATGGACTATACCACTGGAAATATGGCATGGCATAATTCAAAACACATGTAGAGCTCATGCTCAAAAGATGCACAGAATAAATGATACAAAAATGACAAATCTCCAAGTTCTGATAAGAACCAGAGATTAACAGCAACTAGCCCTCTTCCAACGAAGATTTGGACATCAAGATTACCTCTAATGAACATGGTGCAATTGAACAAAAAGAAGAGTATCACGAGGCGAACAATTTGACATATTACACGCATGAATCGGAGCTACATACACAGAGTTATCGCATCCCAAACAGGAGCACATGCTAAGAAATCTTGATGACTTGGAGAAAAAAAGAGGCTCGGGGAAAAAGTCAGGCTCACGATTGGATCTGGATCGAGCCGTTCCTCGAGCTCGAGCCCGACGGCGCTCGGGGCTCCGGTGCGCTCGCCGGCGGGAGGAAGGAGGGTGGCGCGAGGAAGGCCGGAGGGGAGGCCGGAGGTGCGGGC
>NC_057811.1:100155299-100157926 GCF_018294505.1 Triticum aestivum | reverse complement strand
GGTGACGTGGCGCGCTCCGGTTGGCCGGGCGGCGCAGCGGACGTTG
Source organism: Triticum aestivum (assembly GCF_018294505.1). NCBI lineage: Eukaryota > Viridiplantae > Streptophyta > Magnoliopsida > Poales > Poaceae > Triticum > Triticum aestivum. The sequence continues at coordinate 100,157,880 of NC_057811.1, read as the reverse complement.
TCCGGCCGGAGCGGACGCGTCCGGCGCGGCGCGGAGGGAGAGGGTTAGGGTTCGTCTGTGATTTCGTTTTTCGGGATGCCCACATATAAATAGGTAGAGGGAGCTAGGAGACTCCAAATGAGGTGCGGTTTCGCCCACACGATCGTGATCGAACGACCTAGAGCATGGAAGAGAGTTTGGTGGGTTTTGGGCTGGTTTTTGAGGGGGTTTTTGCTGGACACTCAAATGGACTTTGCGGATGCCCGGTTAACCGATGGAGTACCAAACGACCTCCGAATGGAACGAAACTTGACCGGTAGTCTCCGGGTGGTATATTAAGACCACTTGACAAGACTCGGTCCATTCCGAGAAAGTATGACACACGCACACGAAAGAAAACAAGAGGGGTGCACCGGAGGAGATAGGAGCGCCGGATTGGAAAACGGACAACGGGGAAAATGCTCGGATGCATGAGACGAACACGTATGCGAATGCAATGCACATGATGACATGATATGAAAATGCATGACATGACAAAATACAAAACGAAAGACAAAACCCGACAACGGAGGGAAAATCATAACACATAGCCGGAAATGGCAAGAGTCGGAGTTACAATTATGGCAAGTTACATGCGGGGTGTTACACCCCTTTTCCTGGCTAAGTGAGTCGATCTGCTGCTGCTGCCGCTGGAATTTGAGTGCCAAGTCCGCGTGCGCTGATTCTAGGCCTTGAAGGCGTTCTGCTTCTTGCTTCCTCTGCTCGTCCTCCAGCTTCCTCTTCTCCTCCTCCTCCATCTTCCTTCTTGCACGGCTTCTATAGTCGGCGTTCCAGTCCGAAAAGCCCTCATACCACGGAACAATGCCCTTGCCTTGTGTTCTTCCCGGGTGTTCAGGATTTCCCAGGGCGCGCGTAAGCTCGTCGTTCTCTCTGTGACGCCCCCGATTTGACCGTACACTAATCATGCACGCAAATGTGTATGATCAAGATCAGGGACTCACGGGAAGATATCACAACACAACTCTAAAACATAAATAAGTCATACAAGCATCATAATACAAGCCAGGGGCCTCGAGGGCTCGAATACAAGTGCTCGATCATAGACGAGTCAGCGGAAGCAACAATATCTGAATACAGACATAGGTTAAACAAGTTTGCCTTAAGAAGGCTAGCACAAAAGTAGCATCGATCGAAAAGGCAAGGCCTCCTGCCTGGGACCTCTTAACTACTCCTCGAAGCCGAACTCCAAGTAGAATCATCCTCGGGACCTCTAGCTCCTGGACTCCAGCATCTGGTTGCGACAATCAGGTATAGAAAGGGGAAAAGAGGGTGAAAAGCATCCGTGAGTACTCATCCAAAGTACTCGCAAGCAAGGAGCTACACTACATATGCATGTGTATATGCGTAAAGGGGCATATCAGTGGACTGAACTGCAGAATGCCAGAATAAGAGGGGGATAGCTAATCCTGTCGAAGACTACGCTTCTGGCCATCTGCATCTTGCAGCAAGTAGAAGAGAGTAGATTGAAGTCCTCCAAGTAGCATCGCATAGCATAATCCTACCCGGCGATCCCCTCCTCGTCACCCTGTTAGAGAGCGACCACCGGGTTATATCTGGCACTTGGAAGGGTGTGTTTTATTAAGTATCCAGTTCTAGTTGTCATAAGGTCAAGGTACAACTCCGGGTCGTCCTTTTACCGAGGGACACGGCTATTCGAATAGATAAACTTCCCTGCAGGGGTGCACCACATAACCCAACACGCTCGATCCCATTTGGCCGGACACACTTTTCTGGGTCATGCCCGGCCTCGTAAGATCAACACGTCGCAGCCCCACCTAGGCTCAACAGAGAGGTCAGCACGCCGGTCTAAACCTATGCGCGCAGGGGTCTGGGCCCATCGCCCTATGCACACCTGCACGTTGCGTACGCGGCCGGAAGCAGACCTAGCCCCCTTAATACAAGCGCGAGCTTACGGTCCAATGCGGCGCGCGCCACTCAGTCGCTGACGTCAAAAGAGCTTCGGCTGATACCACGACGCCGGGATACCCATAACTACTCCCGCGTAGATGGTTAGTGCGTATAGACCAAATGGCCAGACTCAGATCAAATACCAAGATCTCGTTAAGCGTGTTAAGTATCTACAAACGCCGACCAGGGCCAGGCCCACCTCTCTCCTAGGTGGTCTCAACCTGCCCTGTCGCTCCGCCACAAAGTAACAGTCGGGGGCCGTCAGGAACCCAGGCCCACCTCTACCGGGGTGGAGCCACCTGTCCTTTCAGCCCCCTCATCAGAATCACTTGCGGGTACTCAACGAGCCGACCCGACTTTAGTCACCACATGTGTCATGTATATACCCGTGATCACCTCCCGAAGTGATCACGGCCCAGTAGTATAGCATGGCAGACGGACAAGAGTGTAGGGCCACTGATGGAACACTAGCATCCTATACTAAGAAGTAGGATAGCAGGTAAGGGTAACAACTGTAGCAACAATGACAGGCTATGCATCAGGATAGGATTAACGGAAAGCAGTAACATGCTACACTACTCTAATGCAAGCAGTATAGAGAAGAATAGGCGATATCTGGTGATCAAGGGGGGGG
>NC_057811.1:100153744-100155289 GCF_018294505.1 Triticum aestivum | reverse complement strand
GGGGGGGGGGCTTGCCTGGTTGCTCAGACAAGAAGGAGGGGTCGTCTTCGATGTAGTCGAACACACGAACATCGGCAGCGGTCTCGGAGTCTACTGGAAAGAAGTAACGGAGGGGGAACACAATAAATAATAGAGCAATCAAATGTAACACAAAGCAAGACGCGGCGATACGTTGTGCTAGGGGTGACCTAACGCGGTAGTAAGCGATACTGGTGAAAAGGGGGAACATCCGGGAAAGTATCCCCGGTGTTTGACGTTTTCGGACAGATGAACCGGAGGTGAAATGTTGCAGGTTCACTATGCTAGGGACGTGTGGCTGACAAACGGACTACGTATTCGGATTCGTCTCGTCGTCCTGAGCAACTTTCATGTTGAAAATATTTTAATCCGAGTTACGGATTAAAAGATATGATTTTCTAAAGATTTTATTAATTTCTGGAATTTAATTAATTATTTAATTTAATTCGAAAATGGATTTATGACATCAGCATGATGTCATGCTGACGTCAGCAGTCAACGTTGACCGTTGACCTGGTCAACCTGACAGGTGGGTCCCACCTGTCAGTGACTATTAGTTAATTATCGGTAGTTAATTAGGTTAATTAGTTATTAGTTTAATTAATCTTAATTAATTAATATTAACATGATTAAATAAGTTATTAATTATCTTAATTAATTAATTATTTAATTATTTTTATTATTTATTATTTATTTTTAATTTTTTAATTTATTATTATTATTATTATTTTTACGTTCTGGGGGCGGGGCCCCCGTGTCATTGGCCCATAGGGGAGCCTAGTGGGTTTGTGGGCGCTGGGTGCGGGTGTGCGGGCACCAGGCGCTGAGGCGCAACCCGCTCGGTGCGAGGCGAGGTCGCCGGCGACGGCGGGGCCCGCCTGACGCAGCGGGCGAGCAAAGGGGAGTCCGCGGGCATGGGACGGCTCCAGCGGGCACCGGCCAATGAGTAGAGGCAGGCAGGGGGGCCACGGCAGTCGGCGCGAGGCCATAGCCATGGCTGATGGCGGCCTCAGACGGGTGGTCGCCAGCGGGTGCGGCCAAGGAAGCGGAAGGCGGTGACACGGCGAGAGCAGGGGCTGGCGGGTGCAGAGGGGCGTCGGGGGCAAGCACGCACGGCGCAGGGCGCGGTCAGGCGGCCGTGTACGGCGAGGCGACGACGGGGAACGGCTCGGGCGCGATGGCCATCCAGAGGAGGCGCGACGAGCGCGGGGAGGCCGCGAGCGAGCACGGCCTCGGGCGCGCGGTGACAGGGGAAGAGGGGAGAGGAGGAGGGCGCTCACGGCGGGGCTGTAGGGACGGGGCAGCATGCTCGGGGAGGACGGATGGCGTCGGAGCAGCAGGTCAACGCGGTCGTCATGGCGTTGGCCGACACGGAGGAGCGGCGACGATCCGGCGATGGGGGGGCACCGTGGCCTTGCGCTGGTGGGGTGGACGACGACCATGGGGCGCGACGAGGTCCGAAGCCGCCGGCGATGGAGAGGCAGGGCGGGATGGCTGGTTCGGGGCTGGGCGCAGCCGTCGGGTCAG